>NW_016107332.1:9196284-9310396 GCF_001604975.1 Cebus imitator
TATATATATGCCTATTAACATTCATGTACAGGTTTGTGTGTGTGTGTATACATATATACATACATGTATACACACACACAGAAACTGGAAAAAACCCAAATGTCCTTCAATAGGTGATGCTAAAATGAATCTGTATGTTTGTGTAGCGGAATAATAATCAGTAATAAAAAGGAACAAAACTATTGAGATCTACAACTTGTATAGCTCCACAGATGATTATGCTGAGTAAAAATAATACTATATGCTTCTAGTCATATAACATTCTAGAACTGAAAAATTTTATATTTAGTGATCAAAATGATTGTTGCCACAGGCTAGGGGTCTTGGGGGTAGGAAAGTAGTTCTGACTTCATAAAAGGGTAGCACAAGGGAGATCTTTTTGATGCTGCAATAGTTGTGAGTCTTCATTTTGGTAGTGGTCACACAAATGTACACAAATATACAAAATGACAGAAATATACCTGTCTCCTGCATACAATGTACCAAGTCAATTTCTGGTTTTGATACCCTAATATAGATATTGAAATGTAATTATTCGGGAAATGGGCTTAAGGGTACAAAGGACTTTGTGTACTATCTTTGCAACTTCTTGTGAATTTATAATTATTTCTAAATAAAAATTTTAAAAAAAGAAAAATATAAAATATTTTGTCTCAGCACTTCTATCAAAACATATTTTGTCAACAGCAGCAATTCAATGGTAAATTCAATGTTTAATTTTTATTTATCTTCTGAGCCCTCTAAAACATTTATCAGTTATCACTGCCTCCTCCTTGAAACACTTCCTTGACTTGGATTCTAAAGTACTATGGTCTCCAAGATGCCTTCCTACTTTGCAATTTGCTTTTTCTTGTTCAACTCAGCTGGCTCTTCTACCCTCATGTCCCTCAGTGGAAAACTGACCTCTTGGTCCTCTTCTCTTTGGTCTCCTGCCACTTCCTGGAGGATCTCATAAAGCCATAACTTTAAATGTCATTGAAAATTCCAAAATTTTTATCCCCAGCCATGCTCTTTCTTATGGAATCTAAAATTGATTGTTTATCGGCATCTAGGGTTTCTAATAGGTCCTTTCTCTCAGACCCTGGAGGCAATTTACATGAACATTGTCTTCTGTCTGCTTTTCAAAATGTACTAGGCCTCTTACCATATTAACCTCTAATACTCTGGTCCAAGACTCCAACTGATCTTCTTTAGAAATATTACTGTATCTTTATAATTGGTCTCTCTGCTTTCATTTTTCCTTTCCCTTCCCCAAATGTACAGTTTACTCTCAATACAAGACCTAAAATGACCGTTATAATGGGTAAGAGGTATCATGTCACTTCTCTCTCTGTCTCTCTTTTTTTTTAATCTCACTGAACATTAAAATCCAACAAACAGAAAACACTTGGCATTTCATGTGGTCTGTGTTGTGGGTTACAGTAGCCATGGATCAAGTTGTAAAGCCCAAAATAACAAGAACCAAGAAATTACTTGAGAAGAGAGAACTGAAATTCAGTGAAAATATTAAAAATGCCGCGTTGATTAAAGAGGAAAATGCAATTGCAACAGTGACACAAGTACTTAGAGATGCTTATGCACTGAAAAATCTATGTGGCTTTTTGAACAACAATAAAAAGATCATAAGACCCCATTCTAGCATTAGATATCACTGAAATTCTTTTCAAAGTAGTCAAATTGTTCCTTATTCATGTATGGCTTCCATAGTAAGAAATGAACAAATAATAGGTCACATGTATAACTATCTTTTGCTAAATATGATAAAATTAGCCATTGAGAAATTTGTCTCATTAAAAGACATTAAGAACAGTAAATACTCTGAGAAAATAAAACCTACGATTATATTTGCTGGTGAGGATTTCAATGTACAAGATGACTTTATACGGCTAAAGAGCCTTGTTATTGATTTCTTCAGTGGCTCAGGAGTATCAAATACCCTCTCAGCTGGATTAGAGTATGTTTTACACTTTACCACACAGAAAGGAAAGATTTATTTTCAAAGCTGCAAGTTGTTTGTTGAAGAAATCTTTTGCAGAATATTACAGATTGAATTGGAGATACAGAAACCTCACTGGATTGGGTTTTGAGAAGGACGTATCTGGCATCAGAT
Organism: Cebus imitator; assembly: GCF_001604975.1. NCBI lineage: Eukaryota > Metazoa > Chordata > Mammalia > Primates > Cebidae > Cebus > Cebus imitator. The sequence goes on from NW_016107332.1 coordinate 9,198,395, forward strand.
GAACTTTATAAATTATCTATGCAAATGTCAAAAACTTTCACATCAAAGAAGCAGAAAATTATCTCCCATAATACTTTTGGCATTATTAGTGGGAGGATTCATATGTAGAATCAAGGCCTAAGCAAACACCAAAGAGGGAAAATGAGGGGGTTGAATTGATCTAAATAAAATATAGCAGAATACCATGAGAAAAAAATTAAAAGAATTTTTTTAAAAATGATGAAACTTAGCCAACACACCAATAACAATAAAACCCCAAAAGCAAAAATATATAGTGCTCTACAAGATGCCATATAATATTTCTCTTTTTCCCTTTGATTTTGTATTTTGCTTTTTTCACCCTTGTTCTCTCCATGCAGGCCATGTTGTATTTTCTGTGCACCATAGAAAACCTAGACATGCTCCTAACTCACAGTGTTTGTGCTTGCTAGCCCCTCTTCGTGGAATACTTTTCCCTCACATACTTTCAAGGCTCATTCTTGCACTTCCTTGGATTCTCTTCAAACGTCCCTTTACGGTTAGGTTTTTCCTGGCTATTAACTTTAAATTTGTAATCCCAGACTCTACATGACACACCCAATTTCTGTTATCGGGTTTTTAAATAAACAAGTTATATTCATTTGACAACTATCTGTTTATTTCATTTTTTAATTTTCTGTCTTTTCTCAGTAGATACAGTTTAAATTTTATTTTTTTAATTGCCGTATTTTTATAGGAGAATAGAGTTAAAGTACCTGTGATCCATTCATTTCCTTTATTTCCCAGAGAAAGTGAGCTCCTTTCAACTGAATCTTTAGATAAATGGACTAATGATATTTGCTATAAGCAAGAAAGTTATCTATTAAATACTTTTTTAGGATACCTTGGCTTCAGGATTCCTTACATCGAATCAATATAAAATCTATGAGACATGGCTCTGAAGAATGTTATGAAAACAAAACAACATTTGAAGTATAAATGGATATTTCTCATCATTTAAATGCTCACTACAATGTGAATAATTACATAAACCCCATATTAAAAAAACTGATTTATTAATCTCAGCCAGATACGTTGCCCTATGCAAGAATAGGGTCTGGAGAACCCTAGAGACCCTAGGAGATCCTAGACAGGTCTCAGACGTCTCTCTCTGCTCCATGAGAGTCTTTTAGTTGTCTATATTCTTGAAATTGTTAATAAAGATTGAAACTGGCTGAGCTTATGCAATGTGAATATAATTTAATGATTCTATGTTATGTGTTATCTCACTAAACATTTTAAGTGGTGCCTGAAATATTATAACTATGAATACAAGGTGCATGAATAAATATAATGTTCTCATAGTGCTCTGATGAAAATATTGACAACTTTTATTTTAATATCATTAGGTAATCACTTTTGTTTTAAATGATAAATATTGTAAATATTGTAAATGATAAAATCACTTTTGTTTTAAATGATAAATATTGTAGTTGTAGAACTATTTTTAATAAAACAAAAGAGAGCAGAATGCTTTCATTTTATGGAGGTTTACTATTTTTTTTTTTTCAATTTCATTTAGTTCTGCTCTGATCCTGTCATTTGTTTTCTTCTGATGGGTTTTAGTTTGGATTGTTCTTGTTTCTCCATTTCTGTGAAATGTGACCTTAGATTGTCTATTTGTGCTCTTTCAGACTTTTTGATGTAGGCATTTAACGCTATGAACTTTCCTCTTATCACCATTTTTACTATTGAATTATATTAACATTGCACAAGCTCAGCCAGTATTCCAGAAATTTTGATAGGTTGTGTCACTATTATTGTTCAGTTCAAAGCATTAAATTTCCACCTTGATTTCACTGTTGACCCAAAAATCAGTTACGAGAAGATTATTTAATTTCCATATATTTGCATGATTTTTAGGGTTCCTTTGGAGTTAATTTCTAATATTATTCAACTGTGGTCTGAGATAGTACTCCACTGTTTCTTTGTTGGCTTTCTGTCCTGACACCCTGTCTAGTGCTCTCAGTGGAGTATGAAACTTCCCAACTATTATTATATTGCTATCTCATTTCTTAAGACTAATAGTAATTGTTTCATAAATTTAGAAGCTCCACTGTTAGGTGTATAGATATTTAGAATTGTGATATTTCCCTGTTGGACTAGTCCTTTTATCATTATATAATATCTCTCTTTGTCTTTTTTAGCTGCTGTTGCTTTAAAGTTTGGTTTGCCTGAAATAAGAATAGCTACTCCTGCTCGCTTTTGGTGTCCATGTCACTTTTGGTTCATGCGAGTCCTTATGCCTTACAAGGGTCTCTCCTAAAGACAGCAGACACTTGCTTGGTGAATTCTTGTCCGTTCTGCCATTTTGTATCTTCTAGCTGGAAAATTTAGGTCATTTACATTCAAAGTCAGTATTGAGATTGAGGTGCTATTTAATTCCTTGTGCTATTCATTACCTGAACACTCGATTTCTTTCATTGTTTTATTGTTATAGATGTCTTGTGAGACTTTAAGGAGACTCTATTTTGGTGTAGTTCAAAGATTTGTTTCAAGACTCAGAGCTCCTTTTTAGCAGTTCTTGTATTGCTGGCTTGGTAGTGGTGAATTCTTTCAGCATTTTTTTATCTGGATACAAAATTAATGGCTGATAATTGTTTTGTTTAAGGAGGCTAAAAATAGGACCCAAATACCTTCTAGCTTGTAGTGTTTCTGCTCAGAAGCCTGCGGTTAATCTGAGAGGTTTTCCTTTATAAGTTACCTGATGCTTTTGCCTCCCAGCTCTTAAGATTCTTTCCCACATCTTGACTTTAGAGAACCTGATAAGTATGTACCTAGGTGACAATATTTTATCATGAGTTTCCCAGGTGCTCTTTAAGCTTCTTGTATTTGGATGTCTAGATCTTTAGCAAGGCCGGGGAAGTTTTATCAATTATTCCCTCAAATTAAGTTTTTCAGACACTTAGATTTCTCTTCTTCCTCTGGAACACCAATTATTCTTAGGCTTGGATATTTAACATAGTCCCAAACTTCTTGGAGGCTTTGTTCATTTTTAAAACTATTTTTTCTTTGTCTGTGATGGATTGGGAGAATCCAAAAACCTTGTCTTCAAGCACTGAAGTTCTTTATTCTGCTTGTTTGAGTCTATTTTTGACACTTTCAAGTGTGTTTTTGCATTTCTCTAAGTGTGTCCTTGATTTCCAGAAGATGAGATTTTTTAAAATTTACTCTATGTCACTGAATAACTGAATCATGTTTTTAATTGCTTTAAGTTGGGCTTCACCTTTCCCTGGTGCCTCCTTGCTTAGCCTAATAATATACCAGAATGCTTCTTTTTTTTTTTTTTTTTTTTTTTTTTTTTTTGGCAATTCAGAGATTTTTTTTTGGTTTGGATCCATTGCTGGTGAGCTGGTATGATCTTTTGGGTATGTTAAAGAACTTCGTTTTGTCATATTACCAGAATTGTTTTTCTGTTTCCCTCTCATTTGGGTAGACTATGTCAGATGGAATATCTGGTATCTTTAAACTTTAAATACCAGATATTCCATCTGACATAGTCTACCCAAATGAGAGGGCTGCTGTTAGTTGAAAAAAAACATGAAAAAAAAAAGAATACTTTTTTCTCATGGAGTGCTCCCATGATGTGGTGTTCTCTCACTTCCCCTACAAATGGGGCATCCTGGGACCTGAACTGTAATAATTGTTTTTGTTCTTCTGGGTCTAATCACCCAATGAAGCTACCAGGCTTCAGGCTGGTATTGGGGAGTGTCTACGAAGAGTCCTGTGATGTGTTCTGTCTTTAGGTCTTGCAGCCATGGATAACAGCACCTGCTCTAGTAGAGGTAGCAAGGTAATGAAGTGGACTATCCAGTAGAGGTAGCAGGGGAATGAAGAGGTCTTTGGTTGTGTTTTTGTTTAGTGTGCTAATTTTGTGTTGGTTGGACTCCAGCAAGGAGGTGGTACTTTCAATAATCCATCAGCTGTGGTCCTATAGGGAGGATGCAAATTTGCCCTAGGGACACCTGGTTAATTATTTAGGATTCTCAGATGGTTGGCAGGGCCAAATAATTCCCAGGAGATAATGACCTTTGTCTTTGGCTACCAAGGTGTGTAGAGAAAGACCACCATTTGGGGCAAGGATAGGTGTGTCTGAGTTTAGCCATTCTTCAGGTGGGGCTTGCTGTGACTGCTGTGGGGAATGGGGATGGGGATGTGGTTCCCAGTCCAAGGGAGTTATATTCCAAGGGGGATTATGGCTACCTCTGCTGAATCATACAGTTTGCCAGGGAAGCGGAGGAAAGCCAGCAGTCATTTGCCTCACACCGGCAAGTCCTGAAGGCTGGTCTCACTCTCACCCTGCCCCCTAAACAGCACCCAGTAATTTCCAGGCAGCCAGAGACCAGGACTGAGAACATGCCCAAGACCATGAGCCTCCCTGTTGAGAAACCAAGGGAACTCACAGTTTTCCTGCGTGTCAAGGAGCCTACAGTGGTGATCCCGTTCCTTCAAAAGGCCTGTGGATTCTCTCGTCTTTTTTATGGATTTACTAAATTAGAGCAAAAGCAGTGATATTGTGTAGCTAATATTTATTAATGTTATTGGGTAAATTAATCCCCTATGATAAACATACAATAACATTTTAAGTCAGTAAAAGCATCTTCTTTCAATAAACACTCTTCGTCAGTAAGATTTTGTTTAATCTTCCTGTCAAGTATACATGTCAATAATCTTGGGAAATAAATAAATTACTCAGTAGTTTAGGAATGTCCATTGCCCTTCTGAGCAAGTAGACTTATATCGAAATTCAAATTGTGATGAAATATTAGAAAAATTACACAGTTTATGTAAAATTAGAATATCGGCTATGTAAATATTTGATAATTCAGTGATCAAATCCATAGCTAGCTAAGTTGTCTTTCAAGATCTGTACAAAAGAGTTCTAAATTTTTAAGATTCTTAATTATCTGAAAATTCAGTTTGATAGTAAACTTTCTTTACTAGGTTTTAAAGAAGGACATGAAACATACATCTTTTTCTTCACCATTTATTATTCAGTGCTTCTTTTTGCATGACTCCAACCTTGGACCCATATGAGTCATTGTTTATTGAAACTTTTTAAATTATTTTAAATTCATGTTGAAGTGTCTTTGTCTAACACATTGCTAAAATAAGTATTATTTATCTCTAATGACACAGTTGAAGAAGTATTTTAAGATCACCATTGCTACAAATTACATATTAAGAAAATATTTGTGTTTATTACCTTTCATTCTGAAAAACAGCAGAGAATAGGCAAGAACAGTGAACACATTTGTCCACTGTAGCCTCTTAGTTTTGTTTCCTTTTAAGACTTTTATTTTTTGAGAAATGATCTGTACTGAATTTTTCTAGCAATAGATATCTTGGACTTACAGGTATGTAAAAAATAAGAGTTTCCTAGGAAGATGATTATACTTTAAAAATGTTAGCTCTATGCATGATATAGTATATACTAAGCCTTTACCATAAAAGGATAGCAGAGTCAGCTAAGAGTTTGCAACTTCCGATGATGTACAAGCCCCTTGAAATCAGTGTATCTTTTTCTGACATGTGGCAAATACTTAACTGATTTCAGGGAACTAAGTGTTAGCTCCCATCAGAAGTCTACCATCAGAGTTCCAACTGCCATCAGAAGTCGAACAGGAAGGGTGAATGCAGAACTTAGCGATGACATTTAACTATAAAATTTAATAGGGAAATATTAGTGTGGTTCTTGTGCCTCAATTTAAGTGGTTTTCCTTCTTGGATCCAAATCATGGCACTATTTTGGAGTTGCTTAAAAGGCTATTTTGTAGAGTTTGTTGTATGTTTTAATAGGCTTATTAACACAAAATAGTTATGAATTATGATAGTTTCATTGCAACTTAGTATGACATATATCACGATGTTTATCCTTGACTTTAGTAACATGTTCATGGGAACACATTGTGAATCTGAAAAATTGTAAGTTTCCCGTTGATAGAAAATACAAAAAAATTTATGCAAATGTTCACATTTATCTATTTGACATATATAAAATTTACACCTGAAGACTGGTCTTTCACAAAAATAACATTACATATGTGATAGGGAAAATAAATAATTTGTATTTTAAATTTTATTAAGTGATAAGTTTTGGTTTTACAAATAATGAGTTCTTAGGTATTTCTGTTCAAACTATCATAATTTAGCCAGTGGGAGCTCATTTAAATGACTGTCATATCCTGTTAATAAATTGTATACAATTTGAAAAATCTTATTTTTTTCCTAGAAGAAAAGCCATATGTTATATAACTACTATGTACCTTTCCTGAGCCAGCTATAGAAACAGACATGCACCTAATTAACCTTCAATTCATCTTAGCAGAAAAGAACATTAGTCATTATAATCCTAGCCATAGTAATTATTTGAAAGTTGAAATTGTGAAGTGGCTTTGTTTGGGGGAAATTAATAGAATAGTAGTTAAAAAAATAAACTTTGAAATCTAAAGTCATTTTGATATGTTTACGGTTAATCTACAGCACTACTTCATAATGGACTTAAGCATATATACATACTTAAATATATATACATACTTATCTACATACCTAGGGATATTCTACACATTTTTCTCATTTAATGTAATTGTTGTTATAACTAAAATGAAATCAGAATTCACATATAGATTTTTAAAGATGAAATAAAGTGCTTGTAATAATTTGGAGAACAACTATTTCTATTAAACCTGAAAGCTACAGGAAATATAATGTACATTTTTAAGTATAGATATTTCCAGTTTTTATCAGCATTGTGCTGCAATAAGATATTTCAATTAAATTATTTGCCATCGAGTATACAATATAGATGTTTTCAGTTTTATTTTTATCAGCATTGTGCTGCCATAAGAGATTTCAATTTAATTATTTGCCTTCAGGAATTATCAGACTTTCAAAATAGTAGCATATATAACTGTATTTATAGTAATATAAAATAATATATTTATTCTAGATCTTACCCAAAAGGCTGAGAAGTGATCCAAATAATATATTTGAATTACAATGTTATTATTTGTCATATATTATGTTTAAAGTAAAATAGTATGTCTTAAAAATCATAGGCTAAAATTATTAAATTGCATTGAACAATCTAAAATGCAATAGAGGAAAATCTTACTATTTTAGTTTTGAGCCATATGAAAATTAAAGTTTCTGTAATTATATACCTATGTATAGAACACAAGGTGATAGTCTGAGATGCAGGATTATTTCTTATAATTTATCCTCTAGGTATCTAAGAATTAGGTCTAGCCAATCTGAACACAGTGCCTATTGCCTGAGAAGTGGTCCTGATTTACCTTTGAACACACTAGGAAAGGCATTTAGATTTAAAACATTTCAAAATGAATGAGAAAAATATGTAAATAATCATGACTTTCTGAGATTATACTGTTTATTTTTTGCTCTTTACTTTTTCTGAACCAAATCATACACGGTTTATTTATATGAACATCTACAAAAACATACACGTATAGGCACATTAATGTTACTGTGCCTATATGTGTAACTTTTATTTAACTGTCAGCTTTATATAATCATTTTCTAAGAAGTATTGTTAGGTCAGTGTAGACTTTTAATTACCTTAGTACTAATAATCATTCTAAAGATTAGAGGGTTACCCAGGAATTTCAGAAAATATGTGTAACTTAACATCAAAGTACTTGTAATGTTATTGTAATTATATTGTTTATCTAAGATAATATTATACATCAAAAATTAAACAAAGTTTAAAGGTTTAATTAGAACAAGATCTTTGGTCCACATGGCTTCAAAATCATCTGAACTTTTTGAGCCATTTATGGAAGACAGTAGTATTTTTAAATATAATATAAAGGTTCAAGGTCCATCTTTATGTTTACATAGCCTAAAATTTTAGCTTAAGTAATTCAAATGAAATGATTTACAATAGTAAGGATAAGAAATATAGAAATTAAGTGTTCCATCCAATTCAGCTTTTATGCAAAATCCAAATAATTTCTTGAAAATATATATTATGTTAATAAACAATTTTCCCTCTAGGAATGAATAGTCACCACAGAGATAAAACAATATTAAGTTATCTTTAAGCTAATGATATAAAACAAACTTGTACTAAATGCCATAAAATAATTTACTTTGCCAAATTATTCATTTATAAATGCATGTGAAGTAAATTTTGTTCAAAGGGTAACTTTTAAAAGTTGTAAGTCTTCAGTTATAACTGATTTCTATTCAATATTTTTGAATTAAATGCAACAATTTTCTGATTCTTAACTGTCTAACTTTAAAATATGCCTTTTGCCAAAAGACAAACACAAGTACATCCCATTTTTCTTTTTTTTTTTTAATTATACTTTAAGTTCTAGGGTACATGTGCAGAACATGCAAGTTTGTTATATAGATATATACATGCCATGGTGGTTTGCAGCATCCATTCCCCTGTCATCTATATTAGGTATTTCTCCTAATGTTAGCCCTATCCAATTTCCCCACCCCTTGCTATCCCTCCCTTAGTCCCCCCATCCCCTGACAAGCCCTGGTGTGTGATGTTCCCCTTCTGTGTCCATGTGTTTTCATCGTTCATCACTCAATTATGAGTGAGAACATGCGGTGTTTGTTTTTCTGTTCTTGTGTCAGTTTGCTGAGAATGATGGTTTGCAGCTTTGTGTATGTCCCTGCAAAGGACATGAACTCATACTTTTTATGGCTTCATATAGGCAATACCATTCAGGACACAGGCATAGGCAAGGACTTCATGACTAAAACATCAAAAGCAATGGCAACAAAAGCCAAAATTGACAAATGTGATCTAATTACACTTAAGAGCTCCTGCACAGCAAAAGAAACTATCATTAGAGTTAACTGGCAACAAACAGAATTGGAAAAAAATTTTGCAATCTACCCATCTGACAAGAAAAAAACAAACAACCCCATCAAAAAGTGGGCAAAGGATATGAACAGACATTTCTCAAAAGAAGACATTTATGCAACCAACAGGGATATAAAAAAAACTCATCATCACTGGTCATTAGAGAAATGCAAATCAAAACCACATTGAGATACCATCTCATGACAGTTAGAATGGCGATCATTAAAAAAATCAGGAGACAACAGGTGCTGTAGAGAATGTGGAGAAACAGGAACACTTTTCACCGTTGGTGGGAGTGTAAATTAGTTCCACCATTGTGGAAGACACTGTGGCGATTCCTCAAGGACCTAGAAATAGAAATACCATTTGACTCAGCAATCCCATTACTTAGTATATATTCAAAGGATTATAAAACATTCAACTATAAAGATACAAGCACACATGTTTATTGCAGCACTTTTCACAATAGCAAAGACTTGGAACCAACTCAAATGCCCATCAGTGATAGACTGGATAAAGAAAATGTGGCACATATACAGCCTGGAGTACCTCCTATTTTTCTTTGTGAGTTTGTGTGCATGTGTCTGTGTGTGTTGGTTATGTTTTATTTGTTGAGTTTGCCCTAGTTGATTAGTGACTGCTGGTCTGCTTTGAATTAGAATAATTTTATTCATTAATTATGGATAAATTTGGTTCTATCTCATGGATTCTGAGGTTGTTTGAGAAATATAATATTTCCTTTGCATTTCTGCTTTTAAGGACTTTAAAAATTATTACACTGGAAAATATTTTAATTTAGATATGTTTTGAATTAATATTAAGATTGAAGTTATTGTTATCCAACTATACTTACATTAATTTAATTAGAAGAGGGATATGTTTTCAGTATTTCTTAGTGCACTGTTATTAGTTAACTTAAAATAGGCATTGAAAATGCTAAGAGCTCAGATATACAATAATCCAATTTGTAAGTAACCCCTCAAAGTGCATTTTTTAGATGAGTTGTATATCAAGACAGGTTTAACAACATATAACAGAACCTTACCACACCCTTAAGTAACACAGAATTAAATAAAACAGAAGGTTATTTTATTCTTAAACAAAAAAAAAAGAACCAAAAGTTTTGTCACCTCAGTCTGTAATAATGACTTGACAAAGTCATCAGTGTATCAGGTGCCTTCTAGATCATTGCACTTTCTCTCCAAAGTTTTGTTCTTAGTCTTTGTGATGGTTAATATCGAGTGTTGACTTGATTGGATTGAAGGATGCAAAGTATTTTCCTGGATGTGTCTGTGAGGGCCCTGCCAAAGAAATTAACATTTGAGTCGGTGACTGGGAGAGGCTGATCTACCCTCAATCTGGTGGGCACCATCTAATCAGTTGCCAGCACGGATAGAATAAACAGGCAGAAGAAAGTGGAATGAGGAGACTTGCTGACTCTTCTGGCCTTTGTGTTTCTCCCTTGCTGGATGCTTCCTGCCCTCGAACATCAGATTCCAAGTTCTTCAGGTTTTGGATTCTTGGACTTACACTAGTGATTTGTCAGGGGCTCTTGGGCCTGTGGCTACAGACTGAAGACTGCACTGTTGGCTTCCCTCTTTTCAAGGTTTTGGAACTTGGACTAGCTTCCTTGCTCCTTAGCTTGCAGACGGCCTATTGCAAGACTTCATCTTGTGATTGTATGAGTCGATTCTCCTAATAAACTCCTTTTCATGTATACATATATCCTACTAATTCTGTCCCTTTAGAGAAACCAGACTCATACAGTCTTCTTTCTCCATATGGCTGCTATAGCACTGTTCATCATATATGTGTCCTAAAAGGCAGGATGAAAGAAATAGGAAAAATAAGTTGTAGCTTCCATGGTTAAGAGTATAAGTTGAGAATAACATGATTAAAATAAGTTGCCAATATTGTTCAGTATTTGAGTACTTTGTCTTCTCTACTTTAAGAGAGACTGACAGATTCAATCTTGTGCAGGATTGCCAATCTTTCAGCTAAAAACAGGGATATTGTGATTAAAGTAGATAAATAAACATTCATACTATTAACTAGTCATCTCTACCTCTTTCTGTGCAATGATGCCTCAAGGAATTAAGGAGGAAAATCAGAATTCTCTTCTTTCAGATTCCTTTTTTAGAAACCTCCCACACTACAATATTACTCAAGTGTGTTTAAGATAAATGAAAGTATTATTTCCTGCCTTTTATATTATTTCCTGAAAGTTCCTCTAATAAAATTTTAAAATTGGCTTCCAGCTACATGAAAATATTTAACACTTGCCATTATGCTTTTCCAGTAAAATAGATTCAATTACTCTCAAAGATGCTAACATTCAGACTTCAGTGACCTGTTTAGCTTGATTTTATAATTGGAAGTTTTTATTTTGCTTGCAAATATATAAAAAATAAAAAATATATAATTACTTCATCATTGTATTACAAAAAGAATAATAGTGCAATGAATTATCACAAAAAAAGTAGATGTTATGGTATCCCCTTTATGTTGGAGGAGAAAACATGAAGATGCCAAATGTATTTTTGGTAATGCTGAGTTCAAAGTGTTGATAATACATTTATTTGGAAATGTCCTCTAGATATAGAACAAATATTTGAAGTAGAAAATACAGGCTCAAAATAAATGAGATTTTTGAAAAGCAGATAACTGCTCTCAATGATTCTAAATCTCTTGATCTCTACGAATTATATCTTGGGATACTAAAAGTATTTGCAGTTGAGTCTAAAACCCTTTTGAGAAATAGACAAGAAGTTAATAAACTGGAAGTGCCCTAAGTTTACATGAAGTAAATGAAGTTGCGACTCCACGAAAATGTGAAAAATATTTTACAAAACAATCTAACCCAAGGAAGTTTATCAAGCACAATTAATAGATTTTGCATCTTTAAAATAATAAGTGATTGTCAATGGGTACAATAATAATAAACAATCATAAGAATAACTATTTTTATATGACTGCAAGAGATTTGAAACACTAGCATAAGTGAAATTGAAGCTATTTGACGACGCAAACCAAGAGAGAAACACACGGACTCTGTTACACACTGTTAGGTAAAATAGCAGTTGACTAAGCCTCCTTTGAAAAAGTATGTCTTAATAGTCATTAAACTGGTGTGGGCTGAATGGGAGCAGCATACCTTTATGTGGGTTCATTTGCTCTTTCTTGGGCTACAATTTTTGTTTTTTCTACAAATTTTGTTATTCATCCTTCGGAAGAATTCAAGCATCAGCTCCTCTGTGAAGGATTATCTAATCCTCTACTTAGAGGAATATCTTTAACATATACACATCACCACACATATGTCTCTTTTGCAGTACTTGCCCACTTTGCTTGGGATGTTCATTTATTTTGACCACATGCATACTTATAGTCCCACAGATCTAAAAATATAGAGGACAGGAATTTTGTCTACTTTAATCAGTAGCTTGAAAAACTACTTTGGTACGATGCTAATGAAGAAGTAAAGTAAGGCAGAAATAGAAATATTTTAGATAAAATTTTAAACATTTTGAAAATTATTAATGTCATGATAAAAGGAAACATTAACAGTTTAAAGCCACATATGCTTGATCACAAAATGCACAATAACTGAATGGGAAATATGTTCTTTATTAATGAGTAATGATTGTGAGAAACGGAGGTATTTTAATTGATTTTAATTCAAATAAAGGTTGACTATATGGTAGATACTACAATTCTACTAGTATTTCAGAAACATAAAAATACTGTTTAGAATAAATAATTCAAAAAACACAGTACTTTGACCTGGTTAGATCACATTTCACTTTTTAACATTTTGTTTGATTTTCCAGAATTTTTATTACATTTATTTAGTGTAACAATTAAAAGGTATAAAGATGCAAACAGTGAAAATTTTTTTAAGTCATAGTCATCTGTCTTTTTAGTTTCCATTCCTCTCAAACTCTTTCTTGAGTTTCCTATTCCTGATAAGAAAACACAATTATGAATTATCCCCTTCTCCCACTTTACATAAATGTGCATATATAGGCAATATTTATAACTTGCTTGTTTTCCATTAAAATATATTTTAAAATATGCCCAATTTGAAACAAAGTTTTTAAAAATTATTTTTAGTGCTGCAGAATTTTCTGTTGGATAGATGGATTGGATTTTATTCAGTCCTCTATAGATAAACACTTTAGTTGTTTCCAGTTGTTTGTAATTGTAAGTGATGCTTCAGTGGAAATACGGTAATATTTTGTTTCACATGAAGTAGCATAGTCATATAGGATATTCTTAGATGTAGAGTTTATGTCTCACGGTGTATGGGAGATCATTTATAATTTAAATATATACCATCAAATCTTAGTATCTCATAATTTAAGTATAATTCTGGTGTAATGCACATATCTTTGTATATTTTTCTATTAGATTATTAATTTTTAATTAATAATTAAAAGAGAAAAAAGGATAAAAAGGAAGGAGCAAAGTCTCCAAGAAATATGGGACTATGTGAAAAGACCTAATCTACGCTTGACCGGTGTATCTGAATGTGAAGAAGAGAATCAATCCAAGCTGGAAAATGCGCTTCAGGATATTATTCAGGAAAACTTTCCCAAATGGAGAAAGATTTACCAACCAAATGGAGAGCAAAAATAAATAAATAAATAAAAAGCAGGAGTTGCTTTAAAACAACAAAGATCAAAAGAAGCAAAGAAGTATATTCCATAATGATAAAAGGATCAATGCAACAAGAAGAGCTAAAGATCCTAAATATATATGCACCCAATACAGAAATACCCAGATATATAAGACTTATAAAGAGACTTAGACTCCCACACAATAATAGTGGGAGGCTTCAACATCGATATTAGACAGATCAATGAGACAGAAAATTAACAACAATATCCAGGATTTGAACTCAGATCCGCAACAAGTAAACTTAATTAACATTTATAGAACTCTCCACTTTAAATACACAAAATATACACACTTATCAGTACCACATCACATATATTTACAGGTTTAAATGAAATATTGGTTGGCTGCTTGTTTGTTATTTTCTTCCCTCATTTTTTTTTTCATGTCTCTATTATTAAGTACAATTATAGGCATACCCATTTTTAGACTGCATTCTAGCCCAGGCAATAAAGCAACATCCCTGTTCTCTCTCCCTCTTCCTCTTTCTCTTTCTTCCTCTCCTTCATTCTTTTTTTTTTCTTTCTTCTTTTTTTTTTAGAAAAAAAAATACAAAGAAAAAAAATTTTTAAATATAACTCAGTCCTTGTAGAGACTGCCAAAAATTGCCAATGCCAACTATATTTCAAGTCGTCATAATGGGATATTGGGAGAAGTTGTTAATTAGCAATAATCGCCCCTGGAAAAACCTCATTGGCTACACAATACTGCCACTGTACAAAGCTAGATTGTCAATCTTTTTTGTCATTCACTGAACTCTTGTAGTTTGTTATCAAGAGTAATGCCTTTTTATGTTATAAGTGGCCAACATTTTTTGTGTTTTGCTTATCTTTTGACTTCACAGTATTTTTCTGGTCAGTCAAAAAAAAATTAAACTAATTTTTTGTTGATGTGGTCTATTGTTTCAACATTTTTATTTCTACTTTGAGATTTTGTCATAGTTTTAAAATAAATCTTTCTCTAATTGAGAAAAGAACTTTCTTGTCTTTCTCTAGCATTTTGATTTGTTTCATTGTTTATTGTTAGAATTTTGATCTATTTGGAATCAATACTGTCTAGTTTGAATTATTTATCAGACACTTCTTTCCATGTCGTTACATTAGCTTTTTATTCCCGCAATATTTAGTCTATTTACCCCTCTATCATCATTGCTTTCAAATGTCACTGCTAGTAGAGGCAATTAGGACTTACTAGATAGTCCAAATGATTCCTTATATATTCTTGTCTGCTTTGCAATTTGGCTGGGACGAAGTATGTTCTTGTGTCTGAAGGGCAGTAACCAACAGTAGTGGGTCTCTCTTTTGCATAGGAGGGAATTGAAAGCTGGTGTGCCACACTCATCCCATTTTTCTCCCTTCATGTCGACTCCACTGTCACATGTTTCAGAAAATTTAATTCCACAGTGGCAAAGTCATTATTAACCTAGGTACCTGAGTAAGCATGCCTAACAAAACCTCATCAGTCCATACTAGCCATGTTATAGGAATAAGAGATAAATCACTGAAATTTGGAGGTTAATAACAGCAATGTATCCTCTCCCAGCTTGAACACTAAGCCATATTTGTCTTATACTAAAAGCTCACGTGTATTTAAACATATTTCTTAATTTTTATTCCCATTAGTTTGTGTGTGTGTATGTGTGTGTGTGGAGATATATACCAAGATTGTCAAGGAGGCCTCTTTCTGTTCTTCTTTAGAGCTTAACAGACAAGTATCTCACAGGCCTAGATAGCTTAAAGTGGGAGTATGCCAATTACTCAGACTTCTAGAGTTTCATGGGTTTTTGTTTTGTTTTGTTTTTTTGCTTTTTTTTTTTTTTCCTACAAAGATGACTACCACTTAGGGAAATAGATTTTGGAAACATTTTAGTATTTAACAATTTCCTTGTACATACAGTGAAGTTTTTCAAACGAATTACTTGGCCACACTGATGGTAATAGCACTCAAAAGACATATATTATCTCTAGTTAAAATGATGCATTTGGAGTTTAAGACCATCACCATTAATATAAATCTCAAATATCTTAGATATGAGTATTTATATTAAATTGCTCTAAATAGATCTAGACCTAAAATTATAATTAAGGCTATAATCTTAGTTTTACATTTATGCCAAAAATGTATTAGTAATTTAAAACAAAGTGGATGTCTTTTAATACATTGCAAAAGTAGTTTTTAACTTTGTTGTTGTTGTGGGAAACATTTAAAATTGAATAAAAATTAGGTCAATCTATGTAGCATAGAAATAAAATCTTTAAAAAAGACTGCACAGTATTTCTTAGAGTTCACAGATTCTACTGAATGTATAAAACAGACAATCTGCCTCACTTTTCCTTCTTATAAAGTGGAGGTAGTAATAGACAATTGTAAAGATTTTGAGAAGTCTATGTCACAATAAATAGTGTTAGAATGAACATTACAGCTACCTCACATAGTGTTAGAATTAACATTATAGCCACCTTTAGTCTTTAATTATTACTAAATTAAAATACCTAAGCCTTTGGAAGAATTTCTTGGATACATATGCCAATAATTATTAATAATATTATTAACATTAAAAATGCTGACAAACAGTGTTCATGGACTAATACATACTTTTAGGATAATCATCAACTTAGTATGAAAATTTATATGTCTTTAGTTGTAATAAATGATCATTATTTTTTAAAAGATTATACTTGGAAGGTTTGAAAGGTTTAAAAATATCAAATCTCTTTTTCTTAAATCTCTAAGATTTCCTGGTTATATTCTATGGAGGTTGAAAAAAAAATTGAGGAATAGCATTTAGCATATACATTCAGTCACTGCATCGTTCAGATAGCTGCTTTTTCTACCATAGTTATTTTCTGTTAACATGTATTCCACACAAAACAAAACAAGGATCTGACCATTTTTTTCTAAAGTTTTGACCATTATATTAGGGAGAAAGTAAGAATAGAATAAATTTTAGCAAGGTTGGACTGAATTGGAGATGATAAAGAATGTTTAACTCCTTGTCCAAAGACTGGTAGTTGAGAATCATGGGATAAAACTAAACATTAAACTGGCCATATATTGCTTTTATGTTAATTTCAAAATTCTATTAGTAATGACTGTTTTATAATAGATGAAATACTCTATATGTCTTTCTAAAATTAATATTTAAAACCATGGTTAATATTAATAATTGAGAAATAAATCATGCTCTGCCTCATCGATGTCTTTGTCTTGCTTCTTTAAGTGGATACCGCTGCTTATTCCAACATTTGGTCACTGGCAACATTTTTAGGTTGACTTGATTTACAACATCTGTAATTATATAATTTCTGTATTCTAGCCAACCTTTATAAAATTTATTTCATGCCTACCTGTACCCTTAACTTTTTCTGGAAATTAGCTGGCATGAATTTATTTTCTCTATTCTCATTTGATAATTTTTCAGGTACATCAACCATTTGCCAGCATTTTATTAAGGTATGTCCACTCTACGTTTTTTTTTTCCCTTTGGATTTTCATGAATTTGATGGCTTTTCTGCAACATTTTTTACAAATATATTTTATTTTTTACAAATATATTTATTTTACAAATATATTTTACAAAAGCATTGTGACTATAGTTCATGAGAAGAAAACACAAAGAGTTAAATATTCATAAATTTGAATGTTGCTTCTATTGACTTTGCAAATGATTATATTTTATAACTTTGACTTGATTTCTTAGGTACCTTTGCTTACAATACTTCATTTATTTTATATATCATATATTATATTTACATAAGACTACATAGAATATATGGATCATATATAGTTTACATGTAAATATAACACAATAAAGAATATGTGCATTATACACATTTCAGATATGCACGTATGGTATACATGAGAGAGTAACTGTCTCTGCCTCTGGTGTCAAATTTTATGAATAAAAATTAATGATGCCAGGTGCTATAACATATTTACTAGGGATTACAGGCATGAGCCACCATGCTTTACCATATACTCTAACTTTAAGATAATTCTTCTCTATATGTTTTCAAATTTTCTGCCTGAAAATAACTAGAAATCATTGATATACTAGATTCCATTTCTTGCAGTTTATATGTAATAGTTATGAGTTTTGTTAGTTAAAACCAATCCAAGCAGACTTTATTCTGTTGCAGTTATCATTAGGCAATTTAATTTAGTCTCTCCACTAAGATGTTTGTTTGCCCTTCTACTTCCTTCAACATTTTTCCATTTTTCTCTCAGTAATTTAATCTATCAGCTGATGTGTTGCAGTATTGGAAGTTCTACTTTATTTCCCAATTTTCTGGTACATGTTATGAATGAAATGTCTTCCTAGTTATGGAAACATTCTGTATATCTGACTTTCTCAGAATCTCTTTAAAGATATAGCAGGTAGTGTGACAACTGAAATTTTTTATGAAATGTTTCCTTTATGTAACTATTTGTGAGTAGTTAACAAGAGTCTAAAAGCCACTTCAAAGTAGTGGATGTATAGTATCTGTTCAGCTGGCACTGCTTCTGTGGTCTTCTGTCTTGTAAGCAGCAGAGAATTTGACTCTTCATTAATTTTCTTGTAACAGTAACTCAAATAATATGTAAGTATTTATTGATAATGGATCCAAGTTAATGTAAATTAATTTGCTAGGAATAAGACAAGTTTGCTAGGAACTAGATGAAGTTTCCTGACAAGAAAGGAAAAAGATGAAATGACCTCAGAGGTTATGGCTTTCTAAGTCTGAAGTGGCCTGAATTCATTCATTATTCTTATGTCTTGACCATATGTCGCTGAGATTTGTTACAGGTCTGGCTTCAAAACACAACTTTTTAACACTTGTTTATATTCCCTAAGGGAGTCTTAGAGATCACAATCTTTGAAAATAATTCAATAAAACATTTATTAATAAAACAGATGACTCCCCAAATTGATGACTTGGAAATTAGTAGTTTCTAAATGAATCTTGTAACAAAGATGGCATTAAAACGAATATCTAAATTATGTTTTGATTAATTTTGGCCATTGTGTCTTTTAAATTTGCATTTGTTTGCCATATTCACTGAATTTATGTTTCCTTTAAAACAAAATCTAATGATTTTGTTCTTCTAAATTTATGGTTATATCTTTCATTCCTGAACTTGTCCAGTTTTTCTAGCTTCTCTATCCTTTTATCTGACTCTCTCTCTGTCTCTCTGTCTGCCTGTCTCTCTCTCTCTCTATATATATATATATTTTTATATATTTATCTAAATATATTTATATATATATATATTTTACTATATATGTGTGTGTATATATATATGTTTTTACTTAAACAAATTCTAATAAGCTGTTTCTTCTTTGTGCATTTTAAAATGACAAAATTTTGTATTTATCATTTTTAATGTTTTTGGTTCTTCAATGTTTCACTATTTTCAGCTTTCAAATTAAGTAACTTTCATTTCTAGAAAGTTTTAAGTTTAACTTGCTCTTTTGTTAAGTTTTCAGAAGATTAGTACAAGGCTTATTTTCATTTTTTATTAAAAAATAATGGCATTAAAAGTAAATTAAAGGCATTCAAAGGCTTTTATGGAAATATTCCTTTTCATTGGTTTGTGGGTAGATTATAATTTCACTTCGAATTACCTGTTTGACAAAAAGACTATCTAAAAGTAGTTTTCCTAATTTCAAAGAAGTTATAATTTTTAATCATTTTTATTATTTGTATTTAATTTAATTGGCTTCTAAAACATAGGCTTTTAAATGTCTAACTTTAAGAATTTTAAGCACTTTGTAGTCAATGATATGAACAATTTTCTGCAAATGTTCAACATGTATGCTTGATTTAATGTCTGAATTTAAGAGCATTACTGTTGTTTTGCTTTGCCATTTTTTGCTATTACTTGAATTGCCTTTTGTTTTTTAATTTTGCAAAATTAAGTATATATAATTTAAAGCTTTACAGAAATAATTGAAATTCTGGTATTTCCATGCAATATACAGAATATATTTTGTACTAATAGAATTTTCCTTTTTCAAGAGTCCTTAATAACCACTTAACAATCAATCTCTCAATCATTATATACATGTATATATTTGTGCATTGTTAGTTACAGTATTTTTATTTTTGTGCTATACTTGAAACACCCTAAGGGTTTAATAACAACACTAAAACTGTTGTTATTGTTTCTGTTCTTCCAATTGTCTTTTATTTCCCCTGCCCATTCTTTGCAGTTGAGACCTATTTAGATTGGTGTTTTGTTCTCCCTGTTGGATTAGCAGACTTCAGTGTGATTTTGGTTTTGCTTTCCTGCTTGTTAGGGAGGTTTAGGGACAACAGTGGAAGCTGCTATGGCCTTCAGTGCCTCAAACTAGTGGCATGGCCTTAGCCAATTTCTTGGTCCCATTTATAGTTACTGAGAATAAGTAGTTTTTCCCCTTTCCTTCATATTTAATAGTAGTCTTAGAGATGGAGAAAAGTTAGCAAAACCCTGAGCAACTTATCAGTTTCTGGTGGCAAGGATTACTGAGCATTCCCACCCTGACAGATGAGTCCAAAGATCTTCACAGACCAAGGAAACACCACATTCAAATCTTTGTCCACAGGCTTTTTATATGTAAAGTCTAATCTAAAAATAAGAATGTGCAACAATGGGCCTCTGATCTGTCTCCTTCAGGATCTGTCTCAGCAGGGAATAGATTAGGTAAGCTTTTTGTTTGATTTGACATTAGGTAGTAAAAACATAACTTTCTGTCTAACCTAAATCTCCATTTGTCCCATGAATATTTCCAATGAAATAATTTAAAAATATGACTGGTAGAGCCCAATACATTCCCATTATATGTTAAGAATTTGGATTAAAAAAAAAAATCTTTATCACAGCCATGTTTTAAGTTACCTATTGTTCATACAATTATTTCTGGAAATTTTAACAATTTTTTTTTTTTTCTTCTGAGAGAGGACTGGTCATAACCATGTACCTGATTTTTCTGAGCTATTTTTATTGGTGTTTTTAAAACATGTATCTACTTTTTTTTTTTTTCTACCAGTGATATTTATATAGAATGGGAAAAAAGCAGGATCTATGAAAATGATATTTGCTTGTTGAGTAATGCAAGAAAAGTAATAGATTAACATGCTAGGTCCTCCACTGGTATGTCACTCTAGGAAACTGAATTTTGGGATAAATATATTTGCTCTTATTTTCTAATTTGAAGTTATTTTAATTATGCCTAAGACAATAGAACATACAGATTAAACTCTCATCTTTATTGAGCACTAAATTATACCTGGTTTGTAATTCAGGATTATAAAATTGATACTATTTTTGTAGCCAATGTTATTAACTTTGAGAGGAATTTAGTAAGAGTATTCATTTAACACTGTTGATGTTGGAACAAAGTGAAAATAATTTTTGCTACCATACTCTTATCCAATTATAAAGAAAACTTGAAGTATTAATGGATCCCATAAATATTTTTAATTTTATGCATTTGTCTTTAATAATGAAACGATTTTATATATTCTTAAAAATACAATGCACTTTGTATTTATAGTTTATAACTTTTTAAAATAACACTGGATTATTTAGTTTTCTATTGCGATATTCCCTCTACTTTCTGCCTGTTCACAATAACCTAGCAGTTCTGACCTACACATTTGAAGACTATCTTCTTGAATAATAAATGCAATTTAAATTAGGTGCTAAATATTTTGATGTTTTATAGGGCCACATTTTTCAGTATTCCACTGTCAGTTATATATTAAAACTAGATTTCCAGTTTTATTTCTGTTTACTTATTTATTGAACTGCTTTAGCAAGTACACATATCTTTTTTCTTTTTTTTTTTTTTTTTTTGGTAGATACATACTCTCTCTGTCACCAGGCTGGAGTGCAGGCATTATCTCTGCTCACCATAACCTCTACCTCCCAGGTTCAAGTGATTGTCCTGCCTCAGCCTCCTGAATAGCTGGGATTATAGGCATGCACCAGCACGCCCAGCTAATTTTTTGTATTTTAGTAGAGATGGGGTTTCACCATGTTTGCTAGGATGATCTTGATCTCCTGACTTTGTGATCCACCCACCTCAGCCTCCCAGAGTGCTGGGATTACAGGCATGAGCCACCACGACCAGCTGCAAGTGCATATATCTTAAGTGTGTATTCCAATAGGTATTTATGAAATACAACTCTTTATAATGAAGATACAGGAAACTGCCAGAATTCAGAAGCCTTCCTCATGTCTCCTTTTTCTTAGACATTGTTTTTGATGTTGTTGACCATTTTGAGTAGTACTTGGTCAGATATTTTGTAGCATGTCTTTTGTGTGGGATTTTTCTGATGTTTTTCTCATAATTAGACTAGGGTCATAGGTTTTGTGGTGAAGATCCCAGAGGTAAGTTGTCATTCTCATCATATCACATCAAGGACACATATAATTAAAAAAAAAATCAGTGGCCAGGCGAAGTGACTCACGCCTGTAATCCCAGCACCCTGGGAAGCCGAGGCAGGTGGACCACAAGGTCAAGAGATGGAGACCATCCTGGCTAACATGGTGAAATCCCGTCTCTACTAAAAGCTCAAAAATTAGCTGGGTGTGGAGGTGCATGCCTGTAGTAGCAGCTACTTGGGAGACTGAGGCAGAAGAATCACTTGAACCTGGGAGGCAGAGGTTGCAATGCGCCAAGATCGTGCCATCGCACTCCAGCCTGGATGACAGAGTGAGACTCTGGCTCAAAATAAATAAATAAATAACATTACTATTGATGCTAGTCTAAGCTGATGTAACATTTGTCAGATTTGTCCACTGTAAAGTTATCTTTTTTCCTCCTAATAATATGGTATTATTAGGAAAGAGTATGCATGATCCACAACGAAAGAGTGGCAAGTTAGGCTCTACCATCCTGAGGGCAGAATATGCATAGAAATTATTCTGGGCTGGGCACTGTAACCCTAGCACTTTGGGAGGCAGAGGTGAGTGGATCACCAGGTCAGGAGTTCAAGACCCGACTGGCCAATATCATGAAACCCCGTCTCTACTAAATATACAAAAGTTAGCCAGGCATGGTGGCACTTACCTGTAGTCCCAGCTACTTGGGAGGCTGAGGAAGAAGAATCGCTTGAACCCGGGAGGCAGAGGTTGCAGTGAGCTGAGATTGTGCCACTGCAACTCCAGCCTGGGCAAAAAAAAAAAAAAAATATTTTGAATTCTTCTGTACAGAAAAGTTGTCTCTTCCCTCTCATTTATTTATTAACTTGAATAATTGGTTTATTACTATAAAGTCACATATATTTTATACTTTGGGTTATAATTTAATACTATTTTATTTATTTGTTGCTAAAATTGTTTCAGCTTTTATCATTGAGGACACTTTCAGTTGGCTCCTATGTTGCTCTGAGAAAATCCAATCATGGAAAAAAAAATTCGCACTTTTTAACTTTCTGACACAGCAAGATGCTCCAGGTTCATATTGCATAGTTTTTGCCTGAGAATCAGTCATGTCTCCAAAAAGCACTTGATCTTTTTATTGGTGAATGGAGTTAGAAACCAAGATATGGGCACTAAATGTCCTTGTTGCTATGGGCATGTTATTACTTCTAGGCTCTCTTAGCTGATTGAAAAAGGGAATATACAAATGCATACTAACCCACGTATGCAACATATATTCATGAATATTTATATAGGTAGTCATCTGTATTAGTTTCTTTGGGCTGTAATTAACAAAGTACTAGAATCGACGTGTCTTAAAAAGACAGAAATGCATTGTTTCACAGTTCTGAAGTCTAGGAGTCTGAATTCAAGGTGCCAGCGCAGCCATGCTCCCCCTGTGTAACCCACAGAGGAAAATTCCTTGTTGCCTTTTCCTAGCTTCCGGTGTTCAGAAAGAAGCTTGCTGGACATTTTCATCATTCTTTCACTTGAAGCAACATCACTTCAATCTCTTCCTCTGTGGCCACATGGACTTTTCCCCTTGTGTGTCTTTTTCTGTATCTGTTTCTTTTTAAAAAGACACCTTTCATATGAGATTAAGGACCCATTCTACTATATTATAGCTTCATCCAAACTAACAAACTTATTAAACAATGACCATTTTACTTTTTTTTCTTCTTCTCTGAGACGGAGTCTTGCTCTGTCAATCAAGCCGGAGTGCAATGGCGTGATCTCAGTTCATCGCAACCTCTGCTTACTGAGTTCATGTGATTCTCCTACCTCAGCCTCCCAGCAGCTGGGATTACAGTCACACTCCACCACACTCAGCTAATTTTTTGTATTTTTAGTAGAGACGGGGCTTCTCCAGGCTGGCCAGGCTGGTCTCAAACTCCTGACCTAAGGTCATCCACCTGCCTCAGCCTCCCAAAGTGCTGGGATTACAGGCATGAGCCAACGTGCCCGGCACAATGACCCTTTTTCTAAATCAGGTCACATTCAGAGGTACTGGGGCTTAGGACTTCAACAAAGAGTTTTAGGAGACAAAATTCAACCAGTAACACCATCTATATCTACATTAAGCTAAACGTGAGTTCATACTGATACTTCCAACTCTAACTCATTACCATATGGACTATTCTTGCCTTCTTTACTTGCTTATCTGCTACCTTCCAATTCAACAGTCAGAACATTTTCTCCTTCTAACTAGCCCCATTTACTTTATTCAACCCCTGTATGCATGTCGTTGAGTTTTAAGAGTTCTTTTTGTTTTGGATAGAAATCCTCTGTATGTTTTAGATAGAAATCAGTAACTGCAAATAGGTTTTCCCAGTTTGTAGCTTTTTATTCTCTTAACAGTATTTTGAAGGGCAGAAAAATTGAATTTTAATAAAGTCTAATTTGTAAAGAACTTTTCTTAATGGATGATGATGTCAGTGTTGTATGTAAAATCATCATCAAATCCCATGTTATATAAATTTCATATAGATAGGGTTGCTTGCTCAATTAACACTTAAATTTATTCATATAGTTTAATTAATGTGTGTCATTTTACATTTTATTTTCTACATATCTTAAATATTTGTGCATATATTTCCACCTCTTCTTTATTGATTTATTTTAGAATAGGAGACTAGTTTCTAATGTAGTATTTCAGTTTCTTTAATCATTTTTCATGATTTAGTTTTAAGTTATTTCTTTGATGATTTTCTAAGTCTACCATATAAATCTTAACTAACCAGAATCTGTCTTAGCTATACACTAACTTAATTACAGTGAGATATGGAAAAGTCATTCCCATATAATGCTATTACATTTTCCTCTTTTTTTAAGGTATTAATATTATACAGATTTTATCTATATATGTTATGTATTCAGCAGTACATTTTTATAATTAATATTTATGTATTTTTATGTACCTTAAATAAGAAAAGAATGGAGAGCAAGTATATATTTATGTATTTTGACATATTGATTTTCTATTTGATATTTCACTCTTTCTTGTGTGTTTCAGTCATAATTGGGAGTCATTTTCACAGCTTATTGTTGCCTTACTTCCATGTGTCTCCTTTATGCTGGCATTGGAAAATGCATTATAGCTCTATATGTTATACACTCAATGATATCATTATATACATAGTTTTATACAATTGACTTTTAAATCATCTGAGAGAAGAAAGGAGATAAAATATGCATTTACATTGTCACACTGTCTTTTATAATTGCTTAATGATCTTCACTAATTATTTTTTTCCTTTTTATTTGGCTTTAAATTATTGTTTGGACTCACTTGCTACCTATCAGAAAAAATTCTTTTTTTTTTAAATTTGCCCTGAGAAACTTTCTTTGCTATTTCCTGTAAATCAGTTCTACTCACTACAAGTTATTTTACATTTTGTTTTTCTTGTAATGTTATTTCACCTAGATTTTTGAAAGATAACTTTGCTGAATGTACTATGTAGTTTCCTTGAATTTCGGAGATTTTTTTTTTACACTTTTTGAACATTTCGAATACGTGATTCTACTGCTCTCAAGCTACCATTATTTCTGGTGAGAAGTTAAACTGCTAATCTTGTTCAGGATTGTATGGAGGTAATCATTTTTCTCCGTTGCTTTCAAGATTCCTTCTTGTGTTTAACTGTCAGCATATTCACTATGGCATGTCTGTAGATTTTTTTGTGTGTTTATCCCACTTAGATAATGATAACCTTCCTTAATGAATAAATTAACTATTTTCATCAAATTTTGGAAGTTTTTAGACATTATTTGTTTAAAAAACCTATTTCTTCCCCTTTGACTTTCCATTTATATGTTGTTGTACTTAACAGTACCTAACATTTCTGAGACTATATTCATTTTCCCTCATTCTTTCTCTCTATTCTTCAAATTGCATAATAATTATAGATATAACTTTATGTTAGCTGTTTTTCCCATTTAAAGTCAAATGATGAAACTGTATAGTGAATTCTTAATTTTAGTTATTGTATTGCAACTCCAAAATTTCCATTTATAATTTTTAATTGGTGGCTTATTTAGTCTGAGTGATGGGGACATGATTTCCTGATGTCCCTGATGCTTGTGAATCTTTGTTCATGTCTGGACATTGAAGAGTTAGATACTTAGTCTATTCTTAATAGTCTGGGTATGTCACTGTCCATCCTTCTTGAGAGGGCTATCCAAGAATTCCAAGGAGATTGCGTGTTGCCACCTAAGCCTGTGATGACTGCAGCCCTAAAAGCACTCTGGGGTGGCCTAAGCCTGGTAACACTGTGAGTCTTGCACTCCTAGATATGCAACCTTGGTGGAATTGGTGCAGATAAGTGATTAAACCTTGATTACCAGGTAAAGTAGTACAGCCTGTTCCCTCACTTTCCCTCAAGCAGAAGGGATCTCTTTATGCTGGTCCACCTAAAGTTGGGAGAGGGGTAACATTGGACTCTTCTAGGGCCACAACAGCTGGCACTGCTCTGCGTCACACCTCAAGCCCACTGCCTCCCAGAGCAGCACAGTACTGAGGTTTGCCCAAGTCTGTAGCCACTATTGTTTGGCTGCAGCTGATGTTTATTTAAGGCCCAAGGCTACTTGATTCAGCAGGCGGTGAATCCTTCTGTGTCTGGGTTCATCTCACCAGAGCACCAGATTTCCTACTAACCCAGGATGGATCTAGAAATTCGATCCAGGAACAAAGGCCTGCGACCAGGGTCTTCAGGAATTCCCTGGTGCTTTATCTTACTGTGGCAGAGCTGGTATTCAAGTTGCAAGACAAAGTATTCTATACACTTTGCTCTGCTTCCCCGAAGCCATTTTCCCCACTCTGCATTTCCTGGAGTTTGGGAAAGCATAATGCAAGCACTTCCACAGCCGCCACAGCTAGTGTTACACTGGGATACATCCCGAGCCCTCTGCTTTTGAGACCAGAACATCACCAGAGCATGCCTAAGACTGCAACTTCTGTGGCCTGACTGCCACTCAAATATTTGGGTTCTTAGGCTGTTTTAATCAACTATTAGTGAAACTGGCTGAAATTCGAGTTCCTCTGTCTAGGGCTAAGGATAGCCCTCTCACCCAGGGCTCCCTCCATGAGCACCACATATTCTTCCTGGTATTGTTTGTGTTCCACTGCGGCAGGGGAGCACTGAATTCTAATCCAAAGTCCCACACTCACTTTTTTCTCCCTCCCACAAGCACACAGACTCTGTGCTGTACCGCCTGGCCTTGGGAAAGGGGTGGTATAGACAATGCAAGACTGTTATTCTCACCCTCTTCAATGCCTCTTTCTTGTATATATGTTAAAAGCAGAAACTGTGCTCGTCTTTTTTTTTTTTTTTTTTTTTTTTTTGAAGGTGCTTTCTTGTGCGGATATTTGTTGAATTTGTTATTCCTGTGGGGAGATTATCACTGAAAGGTTCTAATCAGCCATCTTTATCATACATACTTTTAATTGTAGAATGTCTGTTTTTGAACGGCTGATCACAAAGAAATTGAGAGAAAATCTTAATGTTTTTTAAGGCATTGTATTCACACAAGACCCAATTCTACCCTATATTTAAGCTTTGTCCCACCCATGAGTTAGAAGGTACAGCTTACTTCTTTCCTTATATTTGAGTGTATGTTCTGATAAGATAGAAATGCTGTTATTTTCAACCTGTATTCTTGAAATACTAAATGCGAAACAGTGTTCATTGATATGAGAAAAGCTGTATCAGGCAGAAGTATTGTTTTCAATTAGCTTACAACACACCACTTAAGTAGAATATAATACATAAGTAATTGCTGAGCTTAAGGTATGTTAGTTAAGGGCACAAATAAATATGTTTGAATAAATGGAAATGATTTTATATGTAAGACAGATGTTTAGAAATTCCTTCTATATGATTTTTCATTTATATATTAATATTTGTACTATATTATATTAATGTACATAGATATAAACTGTAATACACAAAAAGCTCCTAGATTAAAAGGTACAGTGTGAATACATTAATAACCTATTGATGTGCAATACGCACGTAACCCCTCACTGTGACTATCAGTCTTTTACACTTTAATTTTACTCTGTGATACTCAACATATTCTAGTTCCTGTGAAACCTTCAGGGTAAGGTTTATATTAGTGTGTAGCCCAGTGCTTTTCAAATTTGAGAGTGCACTGGATTTCCTGGGGGTATATGACAGCATATACAAAACCATTTTCAGAAATATTGGTTTAGTGGATCTACAGCAAGGAGGAGGATTCTGTAGTTTTATCAGGTAACTTTTGAGAAATGCTGAATTAGTTTTCAGATTCCTTCAGTTCCAAATATGCTAGGATATAACTCATTTGAATTAAAGCAACAAAACTAGGCTATTATTTTGTGAGAATAGAAAAAGTATAATGAATAAGTTATTCCTTTGTTCTTTACATATCGTAGAATGCCATAATGCATTACTTACTCCTGTCTGTATATCTATAGTCAGTTCCTTAGGGGACAGAGTTTATCTACCTTTAAACTTAGTTACTGCTGATTTTCCAGGTAACAATGAAATAAGACTTCAAAAAAAGGAATTATAGACTGAAATTTGTTCATTTAATTCACACTCAGAGTAAAAGTTTGCATATTCAATTTTCTGTATTTTTCCATTCTTGGTCAAATACATCAAAAGATATTCTTGTCTTCGTATTTTTTGTTTTGGAAATTCAGTGTTAAAGCTAAAAAAATGACTTCAACAATTTCTTTTGATGTTTTCCATTCTCTTAATTCCATCCATTACTCCTTGTTATGCCTTCTTGCACTATGGGAAAGTATTCCTCATCTGTCTCTAATGTTTACACATGTCAAATACAGACACATTATTCTAAATTGAAATGAGAACCCTGGCAGCAGTAAACATGAGAGGGAAGTAACAATGCAATAAATAGAGCCTAGCTAGCATATTAAAGGGTTTACAAACTGCTGCAGTAAAGATTAAAAGTCGCTCTGACAAGAGCATTAGAAGGTCTTCGCCTGACCTTTAGTTAATGAGTGATCATGTTTCAGCACAAGCACTTTATGGCAGTAGCGAATATCTAGCAAATCATTATTATTTATCTCCCATGCTATTGTAAAGAATACAATCATAGCTATTTGCATTAATTCATATTTATGAAACTAGTCTAACAACATACTGTATTACAAGTAAAAGAAAAATGTTCACTCCTATCCATGTAACTCCTCCTCTATCCTACCTTATTTAAAAATGTATAGATAAGCTAACTTACCTAGAAACTCTCCTACACTCACTTGGTTTCTTTTTTATTTAAATACGTCAAAATGTGTGACTTGATATAGTAATATCCTTTGAATTTTAGCCCATCTATGTTTGCTCAAAATACAAACCCATAATGTAATCTTATGTATATTCATGTTTCCATTCAAATATATGATGAAGTAGAGATTACATGATAAATAGGCTTAGCTAATAGGAATTTTTTTTCACTATTATGAAGTCTATTTCAAGTAATTTCTCAGAATTTCTTGGTCCCATAACTGCAAAATGGAAACTCAATTTAGTACCAGTACCAAAAATTTGCTACCTGTTTTAAATAACAAAACTAAACTAAAACTTAATTTCCTATCCCCCAAAACAAAAAAATATGGGTGATATTTTAAAAGGATGAAATATAGTGCCTTTTTGGGATCCATGGATTTTTCTCTCTTTCTTAGTAACAGAACTCCAATTATATCCAGCCAAGCAATGTCAAACTACAATATTAAAGAGATGTTGATGGCAGTAGTTACATGAGACTTTTAAAAGGCTCTTTAAAGAGCAGAGATTTTTAAGAATAAAAGCTTTAGACATATCTAAAGGTTTTCCTATCTTATTTTATAGGCAATTATAAAAATTTTTCAATTATTAATCTTCACTTATGATTTTTTCCCTAAAATCTCATGCCTAGAGCAAGAGTCTTCTCTTTCCTTCTGCTCTTTATCCAGTCTGCTATCACCAGTACACATCTACATGCTAATCATCTCATTTACTTTCTTATTTCTAATTCTTTATATTTGCACTAAGCTATTAAATTTATCTGCTTTAGTAATTTCTATCTTCTCTTCAAAATAATTTCTTAGCTTTTCTTTGTCACACGCAAAGTTGAAACTAGCATTTAACGGCATCCCCCATTATATTGTATGATAACACTCCATATCTTCTTTTTGTCTCCTAATTTAAATAGGTGGTTCCTGCGAGAATAATTCATTTCAGATCCTCTGTTATACATGCCTTGCATGAGGAAGTGTGCCTTCTCTCATCCTGTGCTAAGATCCAAATAACGCTCATTAATTATTTCACTGTTCACGGTCATTATCTTCCATGGAACCTTTCATTAGCACTCTAATACACCATGGGTTTTCTTTCTTCAAATGTTTATATATCATATTATATGTTGTATTATATCACACATACCTATTAATGGAAATGTTTATTTTATATCAATCGTATGCTATTTTTCATTATTGGAGAATTGAGCATATTACTTACTGCCTCAAGTACCTCAAGGACAAAAAATATAACCGTTTCATACACCTCATAGCTCACATTCACAACACCCAAAGTATTTATATTGGTCTGGTCACTGAGAAAGTTTATTTTATCTATTTAAATATATTTTCACCACAACTTTTAAGTCTTATTTAAGACAGTAACTCACAGCTTTCCTCGCCACCATAATATTAAACTGTTAGTTATTATCACAAATTACTCCAATTAACCTTGGTGTTCTACTTGACTTGTGAACATAAGCCAACTGTTTTCCTCTACATTCTAGAGTCCCATGTTAACTAGGGAACATACAGACACACACACACACACACACACACACGGGAAATTAAAATGCATAATAATTTAAAAATAAACATTTGAACAAACATTTTCCACTCCATTACTACCTTTTAACCTGCTCATAACCATTTATGAACTACATACTTAAAGTAAGCAAGACCAATTAAAAGCCTTTCATAAGTTTTTCTAATTGAAGGTAGTATGGAGTCTTCATTTATTTCTTGGTCAGAAGTTATGCATATAACCTAAAACACAGCAGTTGTTCATTCCTCCCATACCATAAAAAAGTAGGACGGAAGAAAAAGTAGCAGAAATAAGTCAATATTTTGTTCTAGAACCTGAGTTACCTAGGATTCTCTTGATTCTTGAAATTTTTATTTCAATTATTTTAGTTATTATAGTGTATTAATGGTAAATTCTTTCTTACATTAAGTCGAATAGAATTTCTACTCAAGACAATTTAGAGGGTTCTGTTTAATTTAACACCTGTAAAAATTAAGGGCTTTGTTGCCTAAATATTATTTCACACTGCATGTGAAGTATGTACTGACCATTCTTTCAGGTACTAGAACAACAGCAGGACAATGGGAATGGTTTGTATAAGGTGTGGGTGAAAGAAGAGTTTACATTGTCTGTATAGAAATACAATCAATAACAAAGTTAATTTTTTGTTAGTCTAGTTTCTTTTAATATTTTTGTGCTGATAATTGTAATAATGTTACTAATTACAAATCATTTCCTGAAAGAAATAACTTTTGATAAATCATCTTCTAAGAAAACTGTGGCAGGTATTTGCTGAGTGTGTGTGTGTATACTTAAACTTTTAATTAATCCGTTATGTTATTTATACTTTAGGAAAAGTCATATTCCATGTAACATTAATTTGGAGAACTCCCAATAATACAATAAGCTCCCAACACATCAAGCTTAGCTACATGAGTCGCCTTGGAGAATTAGTTCATAATAGGCAGAATTATATTCCTGCATTTAAACAGGAAATTGGATATAAACAACAATAACATAAGAACTGTAAATATGAAGAAGCAGAACTTTAATTACTTCAATTAAATCATTGTATGTAGATAGCATCTTTGAATCTTGTAGAGTGCAATTTTTGAAAGTGTTTGGCATTTGTATTTATGTCTTTTTTTAAAAAATACATTAATGTGTCTGGGCGCTGTGGCTCACGCCTGTAATCCCAGCACTCTGGGAGGCCGAGGCGGGTGGATCACGAGGTCAAGTGATCAAGACCATCCTGGCCAACGTGGTGAAACCCCATCTCTACTAAAAATACAAAAAAAAAAAAAACATTAATGTAATAATATATATTAACACTTTACCTTTTCCCATTTCCTCTACTGAAAGATTTCTTTACTTTTAATTACATACATTTTTAAACTTCTAAAATTGTTTATTAATTTTATTTTTACTAGCATTTCTACTTACAACTTCAATAAAAATGTCCATCACTATTATTAGTCTGATTTCATGATTATTATTATAGAATCAGGTTAAAAATAATCTACTAACAATTGTCCTGCTTTTCCTTCCCTAAGTAACTCATGTTATGGAGTGGGAATGGTAGAAGGAGTTTATACATATAAATAATATATTTTCTTTACCATGTATAAACATATATTAAGATAAAACTGTGTAGTTACCCGTAAAATGCAAATTTTATTAGTTTTCTCTTAAATTCTTACTGAGTCAGTACAATTCTAATATTGCAATATTTTATAGCTAACTACTGTTTTCAAAATGGCATGGGTATTTGTTTTCATTTCTATCTTCTTTATTTCTATTTTCTATAAATTGCTTCTACAAAAGCTTTTAAAAAAGGAAAAATGGCCACCAGCACCTGTCTTGTTTTGAGAGGCAAGATCTTATCACTGACAGCTAATCAATAAAAACAAATGAAAAGTAATAACGTCAGACTTTAGAAGTAAGTGTTTTATTCCTAGCCTGAAGCCAGGGTTCACCAATATGCTAAAATCAATCAATGTTTCCTTCAGAGTGGACCTAAATCCTAATCGTTAAATCTTTAAAAGTACCATATGCAAGAGCACCCTGCTGCTTGCACTCAGAGTACAAAATAGAACAGACTGTCACTGCTGTTGTTCTCCCCCTCGGGCCCTCATAACCAAGACAGATCACAGCGCACGATAACAACTGACCCCGGGAGTAGAGGGAGCAAAGCATCTGCACAACTTTTCTTGCTAAGCAGATTAGAAGCAACCTCCTTGCACCCACTATGATGAAAGTCATTCCTAGCATTCTGAGAAGCAAGCAGGAGGTTGGCTAAATGCAAAGCTGGATGGTGATCAAATACACTGTAAATAATGGTCAAAGGTCTGGAAGGGGGCTTGCAAATGCATCATAATTTGTCACCAATGGGATTGAAAGCAAAATGCCTGTCTTTGCTGGAAATTGTGCATTTCATCAACTGAGAGAAAATAAGCCATAAAAGGTTCAAAATAATGTTTTCAAGCTTTCTTGTATCTGCAATTGCATAATGTGATTTTTTCAAATGTTCAGAAATCATTATTCTCTGCATGTATCTTAATTCTGCTTAATCATGAATAGTTCCTGAACTTTACCCTGAAGTAGACTGTCACAGAATTTTCCTAATAATTCAACACGGTTAATTAGAATATCAATGAACTTGAAAAAGATGAGTGTGCACTATAAAATATTTGGCAAAACCTATATTTACCTCATTTTTAACACTTCCATGTATGGTCAACATTACTTCTATGACCCCAGCCTACATGTGACTTTCCTAAATTTAAAATAGAATAGATTCTGAGAATTATAGAGTATTGGATTACAGGTGCATGCCACCACGACTGGGTAATTTTTGTGTATTTTGTAGAGACGGGGTTTCACCATGTTGCCCCAGCTGATCTCAAACTCCTAGATTCAAGCAATTTGCCTGTTTCAGACTCCAAAATTGCTGGGATTACAGGTGTGAGCCATCATGCCAGGACCTGATTATTATGCTTTTATTATGAAGCAGCTGTGTCCAAGAAAACATAAGAGCTTTGGGCAGAGTCATAAGACTTCATTTTTAATAGTTACCTGCAATCAAACAGACCTAAATTTATTGTCTAGATTCTGTTAGCTCAGTAATCCCTCCCTCTTTCCCTCCCTTCCTTCCTTCTTTTCTCCTTCCCTTCTTTTCTCCTTTCCTTCCTCCCTCCCTCCCTTCCTTCTTCTTTCTTTCATTCCTTCCTTCCTTCTTTCCTTCCTCCCTCCCTCCCTTCCTTCCTCCCTTCGTTTCTCCTTTCCTTTTTCCCTCCTTTCCTCCCTCCCTCCTTAACTCCTTCCTTTCTTCCTTCCTTCCTTCCTTCTTTGCTAGCTAATTTATCCACATATACCTAGTCTGTATAGAAAGATAAAGTGCTCACAGTCACCTATTATTTACCATTGACTCTACTTGATTAAACTTTGCTCAGGAAATTTTCTGCTCCTTCAAGGATCCCAAACTTTGGCTTACCCCTAAGTTTAAGCACCTAGGGAGATGTGAAACACCCTTCCTTAAAGGCTCATTCCAACAATTAGGTGACTAGGGGGAACCGTTTCTGTTGACCACACTTATGCCATCTGCTCAACCCTACCTGCCCATTCCACTCCCCCACAAAGTTTCTGCTAGTCCTCCTTATACTTCCCAATAAAAGAAAAGCTTTGGCTTTCTGTTTAATTTTGAGACATCTATAGATTTTATGATTGGAGTATTCTCCCTGTTGCAATAAACATTTGGAATAGTCTCTGTTAAAATCTAGATTTTTGTTTATTTGACATAAATAACTATCAAAAGTTATATTTTCAAAAAGAAAACTTTTTTTTTTCTTTAAGGAGAAGGAGTTGTTCTTACCCAACAAGGACCATAGTCTACCTTCATCCTTTTTCATATTCTTATCGTATGAGTTTCCCCCTTTTCTGTTTTCTGAAACTGCTCTCCTCAAGCTCACAGAAGGCTGCCTCAGTAACTTATTCTCTATCCACAAACTGCTTGCATTCTTCCCATATGTCTACACTTTAGCCAACCTTTTTGTATAATATATATATCTTAGCTTTTATAAGGATAATATTTCTCTTTCTCTCTTGCAGTTATATCTAAAAATATAGTATACCAAGATTTTCAGTATTCATGTCTGTGTCTCTTCTACTAAGGTTTTTTTCATTTTTGTAATTGATTTCATTTCTTCCTTTTCTTAGACACGTTATAATTATACTTCCCCTAGCATTTCCTTCTAAAAAGTGTTTAATTTTTCATACTTCCCTGGGATATCAAATTGATAGCCTGATATCTTGGTAGAGAAACACATAATGTATATGAGGATTCTCATTCCAAAGTTTTGATCATTTTTGTAACTATGACAATAATTGCATAAAATGAGTTAACATATGCAAACTGCTAAATGAACTTAAGCAATTTACAATAAGAAATTGCTCAAAATCCATTCTGAAAGCTCATAATTTTTACAATGAGGTGATGAATTTGTTATGAATTATATATGCACAGCCTCATCTTTTCCTTGAAGTAGCTAACAACATGAATTTTAAAAGAGATTATCATAATTAAGGATTTGGCCTATGATAATAATTTTGCCTCTGTACACTTTTAACTGAAACTCACATGGTCTGCTTTTTTAAAGGAGTTCATCAGTGACTAAAAAGTAAGAAAAAAATTTTAGCTAAGTTTTCTCATGCACTTAACCATGATGCATGAATATGGCTGCAATGCAGATGTCTAAAACAGAGATGACAGTTAACGTATATTATACAAGATGCACTCCTGAAAAAATGGAAAAGATCAGCTAATGAAGGGAGGCAATAGTGAAAAAAATAGAGAAAACAAGAGTCTAATGCTAATATCTAAAACATAGTATAATTTTAGTAAACATTGTCAAATAGTGAAAAGAGGATAGTTTTATTTTGGTAAAAAAATGGCAAAAATAAGAATAATATTGTGGTCATATATCTGTGCATTGAGATACAAAGTAGAAAAATTAAAATAAGTAATTGATAAGTTAGACATTCTAGAATAAGATAGTCAGATATATTTTCACTTAAAAATACCATGTATTAAACCACTGAGGCATAAAATATAAAATTTATAAAATCTGCACAAATTCATTTTACTCATTATACCCTTCCCATTCACCCTTTATTTCCACTTCTATTTATCCTCTCTTTTACCAGCCAAATATCCTGAAACATCAATTTATTTTTCAGATCTTCATTTCCTTAAAATGTTCATGGCTGTCTTCTTTTTCTTTTTTAAAAGTTTATTCGTAACTCCAGTCTCTAGTACCCACTTCAGCAATGATGCTTCCAAATATACACCTTCAGTTCAGTCCTCTCTATTACGTGTCTGAAGTATATTTTCAGTTTAGAAATCTATTAATTAAAAAAATCTTACACAAATTCAGGTATAACTGAACATGCTAACCTTCCTTCACCTCAGATTTACAGTTTATTCAGTTCCTTAAGTCATTATTTGGAGTCATTAGTAATATTTCCTCTCCAACTCTTCTCATATTCCATTTATCATGAGGTTCGATTTTCCCTCTTCACTGTCCTCCAGTTTCTTTTCCTCCATTCATACTACTATTCTTGTTTTAATCCATGACTAGAACTTCCTTTCTTCTAGACTTTGCATAAATTCAGTCTCTGCTATCACATTAATGTTTCCAAAAAGCATAATGACCACATCATCATTCAATGCTTAAAATCCTTATCC
Organism: Cebus imitator; assembly: GCF_001604975.1. NCBI lineage: Eukaryota > Metazoa > Chordata > Mammalia > Primates > Cebidae > Cebus > Cebus imitator. Next base: position 9,234,864 of record NW_016107332.1, read on the forward strand.
ACCTACATTGTCGTTATGAGCCTTGAGGATGAGATTATATATTTTTACTTTTTAATGGTTTTGCACATTGAATAAAATGCAACAATTGCTTGATAATCTTTTTCTTCTTTTTTGTAGCATTACCATAATCCCATTGGTATTCATAGTCCAGTTAAATCTGGGAAAAATTAGAACCCATATAGAAAGTTTCAGGCTTTCATAGGATAATCATTGCAGCAGCAGGAATATTTGCTTGGTAGATACATTTCTGCAAAAATTTCAAGTGGAAGAGATATTAATATGTTGGAAGATATGGGCCTCTGCCAAATATAAGGAAGGTAGTATAAATTGGGGTAGAACAAACAGTAATCTGTCCTGTTATCTGAACTGTTATGTGAATAATTTTGTATCTCTACTACAAGTAATTCACCTTTTTGTTTTTTCAATAAATACTTATTTTTATTATTTCTCAGGCACTATTCTAAGAATGGAAATTCATCAAGGAAACAATATACAAATATACAAACATCTCTACAGTCTTGGAGATTTCATATTTTAGTGGAAGGAGAAAGATATTTGAGTATAGAGTAGAAGATTTAATGGAGTAGAACCATAGAATATTCGGGTAGGGTGAGGTGGGGAAGATCACCCGAACAAGAGAGAATAGAAAACATTTTAAGTAGCAGTGTACCTGGTGTGCAGTGAGTAGAGACCAGTGACGATGGAGACATAGGAAAGTTAAAATAACTTAGTGTTAGATTTTTTGGATTAAAATCTCAGAATATGGGACATCAAGATCATCAACTTGGAAATGTAGAGATTTAGATGCTGCTTCTTTCAGGCCCTTTATATTAATATGCACATACACACACACACACACACACACACACACACACACACACACACACACACACACACACACACACACGCACACACACACACATATATTTGTATACATATACACATACACAGTTTCAATGATAATAATAGCAGTTCTGGGAAGAAACAAAATACTGAATTATAAATGATTTGCTTCACACAGATTTGGAAGATACACACATACACACACACTGCACACACACATATATAAATATATAAATTACTGATGAATTTCCATCCTTAGAATTCTAGAACTTCTAGAGTGCCTGAGTAATAATAATAATATATAAACATAGAATATATATATATAATGTATAATAATATATAAACTTAGAATTCTAGAACTTCTAGAGTGCCTAACAATAATAATATATAAACAAACATACACACTATGTGTGTATACATATATATATATATATGTATACACACATATATAAAATACTGTAGTGTGTGTTTATGTGTGTATCTTCCAAATCTGTGTGAAGTAAATCCTTTATAATTTAATATTTTATTTCTTCCCAGAACTTCTTTCTTTTTATTATTTATCATTGAAACTTCCACTAATAACTCAAAGTAGGATATTTTCAGGCACATTTTTCTCCTCTCATATATAATGGCTAAAGCAGCATGTCTTATGGATTTGTAATATATACATTTACAATATGATTCCAAGTTTTGGGAATAGTTAAAGATACATATAGTTAAGCTCACAATGCATATTAAGTAATGTTTGTAACCAAACTATAAACAGCACACTAGTCCCTGATTTCTAAATTGCATTCACTGCTGAACACATAAGCTAATATGCCAAAGCACCATAAAATGCAAATCTATATTTAACAGAATACTGTCCTTTTACATATTTGGAGTGGATTTCCACAATGTGCTGCTGGAAATTCTTAGTAGTCAAAATATGTCAAGCGCTAAGTTTCCAAATTTTGAGTAAATTGAGATACTTTTGGGAACAAGTATCAAGATATAATGACTAATCTTATTTTTCCCCTTACGGGTATTATAGAGCATGGAAGGAAAATTTTTGTGAAAGAGGTGACTGAATAATCGTATTTTGAGAGCACTGGCACAGAAAAGTAAACTGAAGAAAATAGTTGGGTGTTTTACATTAAGCAGTTTATAAACCAGAGACAAGCAGAGGGCCACCATGGAAGTCTAAGGGTCAAGAAGGCAGAAAGGGAAGTAAGCTAAATTGTTCCTTGCATGACTTTTTCCATTTATGAAAGTTATTTATATCTATAAGAAAATGTTGATTTTTAAAGTAAGGTGATTTTATATGTGCTGCTTAAGGGAAGAATGTTGCTTTGGAGAACCATGTAGAGAGCTCTCTGGCTTATCAAGTCTATCACCTTACATAAACCAACATGGCTCTTGAGATGAGGACACACATGATAGACATGAGGATTTCAGTGGATCTCTGAAGACAAGGGTTAACTTCTCCCTCCAGCAAAGCAAACAAGAGAATACCAAGAAGACAGATTTTCATATGAATATTTTACCATGCCACATAAAAGTAATATTGTAGACAATGTCTTACAATTTATCTTTCTTTTCCTCATTTACTGTGAGCTTTGTGACCTGCAGTTTAAAATATTTGCCCTCTTTGCAGATTTATGCTTAGAATGAAATTTTGCTTTGTCATAGGATGTGACATTGATTTAAAAAGCCATGTATTTCAAACTTTCTCCTTTTAGCATTTCTTATTACAATATATTTTAAAATGACTATGCTGGATATACATACTATTATGTTGTTCTTACATGGTTTTTACACATTATTACACATTAAAGTATACTTAAAAATTGATGCTAGTTCCCAGTGACAGCTCATGCAGTTAAAAAATAAAGTTCCTATAGAATCTATAGCACTGACTTTGTAAAATATTACATTAGGCATCTGCTCCTATTTATTACTTGTTTTTCATTTAACAGTCAGCTGTGACAACAACTTCAATGCCAATGCCAACAACAGATAATTGTGTATTACCTTATTGACATTGCCAGAATTTGGTATTCCTGTGTATATATATTTGGCTTATGACTGCACATATTTGTGGAGGTCATTTTGTACAAATTTTATTTGGAAATATTCCGTCTTAGTATGAGTAGGCAGTTTCAAATTTCCATGCCTCATAAATCATTCATACACTCACGTCTTGTCCATATCTGTTGTGTTTATTTAACACTGTGATGTGTTGAATGAGCACAATTGAAAGGACAAAGGTTCTTTGTCATAAAGGAGACAAGTCCTGGAATAAAAGGTTGTAATCATAACATTGCAGCTTCTTCAAAAGCAGGGATTAATTCAAATGACTTCATTGTCAGGAAAGTTATTATTATGAGCACTAAATTCCATTTGTGACTGGACTTATCATCGGAAAAATGTGATGATTGTAATAGCTTCCTGTTAATTTTTATTCCTAATCAATCTTTTATTGGCAAGACTTTGGACTAGTAAGAATTAAGATAAGACATAGTAATAAAAAAACACTAAATAATATGTGCTAATTTTTCATACTAAATATGTTGTACTCCTTTTGAAAGACATTGTTTTATTTTTTCAGAAGCAGAGTTGCCCGTAGAGTGTTGAACAGTACCTTAATGAATGACTTTGATTTAGGTTAAGATTAAAATCATTATCCATGCCTAGCAATGAGGTATTATCAAAAGTTCTTTTAAAGTATGCTAAGAAACATTATGTCCATTTAAAAGAAAAAGTCTTTTTTTCTATAAAGGATCTATTTCGCATTAACTTCCAAATCACATAGAGTAGGTGTTATATAGGCACGATGCATGATCTCTGTCTACTTTTCTTATTGTAACAAATTACCGAATTTTAAACTGCTTTTGGGGGGATCTTATCAAAACAATGTTAATAATGTGGAATGGCTCGAAGATTTCATTGAGTTACTAACTTATAAAAACTAAGTTTTCATTTTTCTCTTTCAGCTGAATATTGATGACAGATGAGATAAATTTTACACAAAATATTATATGATTTCACCTGTTCCCTATGCAGTTACTTTTCTAAAGTAACTTCTAAATATAACAATACAAATTAGATTTCAAATTACATCTAAAAGCATGGTAAATGATAACATAACTATTTTATTCAAAGTATATATTATTTATTTTATTATTCTTAGAAGCATAGTTATGTTTAATTTAGAAAAGTCACTACTTAAAGGTTTTTTCAGAACGTCTTCTATTGGATTTACCTTAGACAGCAATAAAAGATACATTAAAACCTATACAATTATACACATATTAAAACATAAACCTTTTTTACATCTTGATATAGAATGCTTTGAATGAACTTTTCCTTTTTGTTAAAAAACCAGTATCATTATACTAAAGAATAACATAAATGAAGATAGTTTCAAATACAGCTCTAATGCAATATTAACATTTATATTTGATTTACACATTTTGAAATTATAACTCATTTTAAGAATGATAATTCTAGCAACAATGTAGAGGAAGGTAAGAATGTGTTCAAAGGTCATGAAAGGAATTCATCAAGTACCTGAAAATTATTTACCAGGGCCCACAAAGTGGGAAAAGTTATGCTAAGTGCTGAGCAAGACAGACATGGCTCATACCCTTGCAGTCATCCAAGACTATAAGAAAAACATACATTTAGAAATACAAAATGAAGGCAGTGCTGATTTTAAGACAGTATTGCTAGGAATCCTAACATCGTGTTTGGCTTGCAATACTTTCACTTAGGTTGCTTTCCAGGTGAGTCTTAAAAATGTAAAAGAGTTGATTAATAGAGAAAAGCATACAGGAAAAGGTTAGGGGCAGTACTCCTGGAAATAAGATGACATTATGCAGTTATTTTGAGGTTTAAGAAGGAATAGGAAGTTCAAGAAAACAAAGAATACATTTAACATCAGCTGAGTTTGTATAGTGGGACACAGACATGATATCTGAAGTCCGCTAATAGGGAAGCTACAAAGGACAGTGGTTGTTGTAAGCCACATTAAGATATTTGAAATTTGTACTATGAGATGAGAAGCCAGCAAATATTTTAAGCAGAACAATAGTAGAATCAGATTTATATTTTTGTAAAATCACTATGTCTACATTGTTTGAGAATCAATGAAGCATGAATGAAAGCTGTAAAACAGTTGAGACAAAAATTATGAGACCTTGATTTGAAGAGGTAAAAACAAATAGACCCTAGAAAGTAAGAGTTGAGGTAACTGACTGTTACTCTCCTAGGGCTGCCATAACAAAGAAGCATAAACTGATGTCTTAAAACAACATGCTTTTATTGTATAATAGTTCTGGGGGTTAAAAGTCCATAATTAAGGAATCAGCAGGGCCATGCTGTCTGTGAGGCATCTAGGAATTAATCATTTTCCAGTCCTTTTCTAGCTTCTGGGATTTGGTGGAAATGCTTGATTGTCATTTGCTTGCAGCTGCCTATTGACATTCTTTGCCTCCGTATTCACATAACACTTCTCCAACTATGTCTCTACCTCTTCTCTTTTTCACATGGATGCCAGTCATATTAGGCTTAGTATATACTCCAGTATAAAATCATCTTAGCTAATTATATCTGCAAATTTCCCTATTTCCAAATTTCACATGCTGAGGTACTAAGGCTAAGGACTTCAAATATATTTTTTGGTGACCCAGTTTAATCTACTATGGTTACCAGTGTGGGGATGAAAATGAGGGGAATTGAGTAATTGTGATTAATTCTGGCATGTATACCTTTGAAGACTGGGTTGATTGTATTGCCGTTAGCCCATATGAAGAATATCAGTGACGTCTCATGGAGAAAAATAACATGCCACAATTTGAATATTTTGAATTTGAAGTACCTGGAAGACATAAAGCTGAATATGTCTAGTGGGATGTTAGAAGTGTCTTCAATAAGGAAAGATATATGAATCTGACATATATATTTGGGAGTCATTGCTGATAAATGATGGATAAAGTCATAATAGTGGGTAAGCTCACCCAGGAGAAAGTAAAGCAAACTAAGGGTAAAGTACATAAAGATTGACAGCTTTTAAGGAGCAAGTATTAAGGATATATGAATAAAAAGTGACAGAGAACAACCAGAAAGAAAACTGAGAGAAAATCATAAGCTGGTACATATTATCCTAGAGAGGCTCTTAAGAGGTAGGACAAATATCTAATGTATGTGGGGCTTAAAATGTAGCTGATGGGTTGACAGGTTCAGCAAACCGCTATGGCACATGTATATCTATGTAACAAACCTGAACATTCTGCACATGTTCCAGAACTTAAAGTAAAATAAAATTTAAAAAATCGTTACACATTGTTATTAAAATGTCTGGAATAAGGGCAGAAAATACTTTTGGCTAGGAAAATTAAGAATTCCTCCGTGACCCTATGTAAGGTCTCTAACAAGAAACATTTTCATTAATTAAAGAAGGTAGAAGGCAGCACAATAGTTTAGAGCACTGACTACAGCCAGACTAATAAGCTTTGTCTACCACCTCTAACTGGAGATGTGGGACATTGAGTTAAGTTACTTAATCAGTTTTTTTTTTTTTTTTTTGGCCTCAATTTCTGTTTTAGTAGAAAAGAGGTAATGATATCACATTATGGCTTCTGGGAATTAAATGATTGCTATTATGATTATAAAGAAATGATGACTGAGTACAATTTAAGGACCTGAAAATATGTTACATAACACAGATTTTTCAACAGTATGTTAGTGACTAATCATTATTCACTATCTCCTACAAGTTGAAGTATTAATAGGACTGTAGAGGGTTATAAAGTATAGGACTATTTAATCAACAAATATTGAAAAACAACCCTCAGGAAATTACCCACCAAGAGATGTGTGTATAGATCCTGTGCTAAAAGAGTAAGGTAAATAGGGAAATCTGAAGATTTTCATACATCCTCTTGGTGTATGTCCACTTTGACCTCAGAGACTCCCAGTTATTGTTTACTAGGCTGGGCACAGTGGCTCATGCCTGTAATCCCAGCACTTTGGGAGGCGGAGGCAGGAGGATCGCTTGAGGACAGGATTTGAAGATCAACCTAGGCAACGTAGCAAAAATGTATTTCTTGAAAAAAATTTTAAAAACAAATACAATGAAAGCTAAAATAAATAAATAAAGGGAAGGAAGCCACCAATTTGTAGTGTAAGTATTGCTTTCCTATTTGGTCTGGACAGCTCATGCACACGCTGGGTCTTGTCGGTACATCTCTTTCTACATACATTCAGGGGGTAAGATCACCAGGGATGCACAGCTGCACACTTGATGGTTTTCTTTTTCTTATTTCATCTTTACAGTTCTTTAGGAGATAAAATGAAAGTAAGCACTATCAATTTGTGCTTTCATACATTTTTATACCCTGAAAGAAGAGCAAGACCAGCAGAGACAAAGAATAGGTGAGTTCGTGTCTTTGTAGGGACGTGGATGAACCTGAAAACCATCATTCTCAGCAAACTGACAAAAGAGCAGAAAATCCAACACCACATGTTCTCACTCATAGGCAGATGTTGAACAATGAGAACACATGGGCACAGGGAGGGGAGCACGACACACTGGGGTCTGTTGGGGGGAAATAGGGGAGGGACAGCAGGGGGTGGGGAGTTGGGGAGAGATAACAGGGGGAGAAATGCAGATACAGGTGAAGGGGAGGAAGGCAGCAAATCACACTGCCACATGGGTACCTATGCAACAATCTTGCATATTCTTCACATGTACCCCAAAACTAAAATGCAATTAAAAAAAGAATAGTGTAATAAATCCTAATGACATATGCCGTTATTAAATTTTAGTCTTTGATTTCGAAGTGCCTGGAGTGCACAGAGAGCCATGCACAGCAAGGTCCAGCTCACGTACTTCCTCACTTGGAGCTGGTACTACTCGCAAACTGACTTCACTTATATCAATAGTTGTCGTGTTCTTTTAATATGTAATAGTGACCATAGATTATAAGAAATCAGTAGGAATTACAGTTTTTCTTCCATTACTTCTTTGACATTTTATCACAAAATAAAGTCTCCAAAAGAATTCTACTGTCAATAAAAATAGTGAGCAAGAGACATGAAACCAGGCACATGACCATTCATATAAGACTAGTGGGGTCCCCACCGTTATTTCTTTTTAGGCCCTCTGGTATGAAACACTGTAAAATACCAAATTAATGAAAATATAACAATGTTCTGATAGTAAGATGAGAATAATTCTAGTTCAGTGTTCTTAGCTATACCCGATGTGGTTGCCCCTTTTGATAAAAACATATTTTTATGTTATCTTTATTATTATGATATAATCGTAATAAAAAGTCTAACACTTTACCTTAAAAAATAAAATGAAGATTTAGTCATGACATAATAGAATAAAGAAAAAGTTTGTAGCCTATTCATGTATAAATTATTAGATGACTACAGTAGAAGATATACTAAAGTAGTCATAGGCCTGCATGCATTTCTAAAATCAATTGGTTGCAAAAATAATTTTGTATAATAAGTATAAGAAAATTTAATAGCAGATGTGTGGGTGGAAATTAGAGTAAAGAATTGTTATGTAAGAAAAGTAGAAGACACAAGACTTGTCTGTATATGATTTTAAAAAAGCTTAAATTAAGTCATAGTAAGATATAAAGAAAAAAACACCTCAATAGTCAAATTGGATGAAATGGAAAATAAATTATGCCATTCCTGAAAATGACTTAGACCTCATTTACAAGCAAAGTGACAAAATAATTTCCAATATTATAATATAGGAAAATGATGAATTAGCACAAAAAAACCTATCTTCTGTTTTGAGATCAAACAGTATGTTGAGACAGATTCAGGCTCAAGTATTTAAAAAAAGACCTTGAGCATCATATTATTTGATAAGTGATATGCAACCCAGGATTAGCTGGAAAATGAAGCACTGGGATGAGATGCTGTAGACTGCTTGCATGGGAGAACTCTTGGAAGAATATCAGAGTAAGGCTGGGAAAAATTAGACAATGCAAAAATAAAGTAAAAGAAATGACGTGGTTTTCACAACATTGGTGTTTTATCATTGTTCTTCAATTATAATATTTTTAACTATATCTATATTTTGTATGATTACAAATATTTTTAACTATACATAAATTATAAAAATGAAAATAGTTTGAAAATTTCCCTTATTGATGAGATTAAATAATAGCACTGCATTGCTTACGCCTTAGCAAACTTATTATTTTTAGATAAATATGTTCCAAGGATTCTCAAAAATCTTCTTAGTCCTATTTGTGTATGAAACATTTTGGGAATAGACTAATTAAATTTTGCTTCCCTCTGAGTCACTTTTTATTCTAATTCTTTACATATTAATTGCTAATATTTTCCATATCATGTATTAATTATCTAATTTCATATTATAAAGTTATAAAACTTAAACAGCCTGATTTTGATGGCATTGAAATAACTACATATAGTTCAATATAATCAGTATATGTAAACACCCTTTTTAAAGCTGTAGTACAGCTAGAAATAGAAAACTTCTTAAAGAGCAACATTAATTTTATATAACTTGCCTATGAAAACCATGATAATTGCCTTCACTTTCTTTCTATCTTTCTTTTTTTTTTTTTTTTTGAGACAGTTTCAGTCATGTTGTCTAGGCAGGAGTACAATGGCACAATCTTGGCTTACCACAGCCTCTGACTCCTAAATTCAAGCAATTCTCCTGCCTCAGCCTCCTGAGTAGCTGGGATTTAGGCGAAAGCCACCACACCTGGCTAATTTTGTATTTTTAGTAGAGACAGGTTTTCTCTATGTCAGTCAGGCTGGTCTCGAACTCCAGCCTCAGGTGACCCACACAACTCAGCCTCCCAAAGTGATGGGATTACAGGCGTGAGCCAGCACAACCAGCTGGTTAATTCTCTTCAGTTTCATGTAATTGTTCTTTTCTGTTCCTTTCTGCTTTATAAGAACCTGATAAAAAATGTTGTATGCATCTGAAATGTATTTTACATTGTATTTAATATTTCAATAGAACCTGATGAAAAATGTTGTATGCATCTGAAATGTATTTTACATTGTATTTAATATTTCAATTTAAATTACATTTCTATATTTAAAACAAGTTATTTTAAGTAATATAATTTTTTAAATGAATCAATCACCTATCGTTACTTTGCAATGAATTGTTGATATTTTTTACTTAAAATAATGGTAACAATAAAAATAACCCTGACACCTTTTGTTGAAGTAGAGTGTAGACATTTACATTTATGGAACACAAGTTTCTGACTTTACATATTTATTTTTAAATTCAGTTTCTCTAATATCTTGAAAAATGAGAAGCATAAAATTGTGAGAGTGATTCTTGAATAAAGATCTAATGTTAAAAAACAAATACATGCATGTATTTTCTATTTTGATTTTTTATAATAAACATTTTATTTTAGAAGAATTTTAGATTTATAGAAACCTTGTAATGAGAGGACAAAGAGTTGCACAATATCCCCTACCCAATTTCCTCTATTAACATGTTGCATTTATATGATTGCTTTGCACGATTAATGAACCAAGCTCATCAAAAACATGAACGTCTTAGAACTGTCACAGTCTAAAGGTGCCTAAGGAGACATGGTAACTAAATGTATTGATGATCATGGTTGTTTCGATGAGCACTGATCAGGTATTTTGTAGAATGTTCATCACTTGCAATTTTTGAGACGTTTTCCTGTGATTAGATTGGGATTTTGTTTTTGGGGAAAGAAGACCGAAGACATCAAGTGCCATTTCATCACATTATATCAAAGACACATACCATACACACAATGTATCACTGTTGAGATTAACCCTCATCACCTGATTGAGGTAGCATTATCGAGCTTCACTACTACAGTCATTCTCTTTCTCATTTTTTCTTACTTATTCGAGTGAAGTCAATATGTAAGCCTACATTTAAGCTTCATTTTTAAGGGATGGGAGTTTTCCTTAATATCCTTGAGAAATGTAATGGTTAATCTTATGTGTCAATTTGGCTGGCCCAGATGGTTGGTCAAACACTATTCTGGATGTTTCTATGAAAGTGATTTTTAGGTGAGATTAACATTTCAATTGGTAGTCTTTGAGTAAAGCATATTAACTTCCATAATCAGTTGAAGGCCTTAATTATTGCCTGCATAAAATTCTTACAACAACATTAAGTAGTAAAAAAAAGTTATAGAATTTATTTTGGTGAATGACTTTATTCTGCTGTGTAGAAAAATTTGTTAAAAATCTTCTGCACTGTTTATGAAATTATAATTCAAAAAATCACTCAATATTAACATGAATGATAATCCTTTAGTTGTGAAGTCTTACACTAAGACTCTTGGTTACCAAGTGTGATACATGAATAATGCAATAAAATGCTAAAACACCTCATGCTAGTATTTTTATATTGGCTAAAATTTGTTTCTGACCAATCCAAATGGTGCTTCATCTCTACACAAAAGGAATATTGGAAAAGAATTATATATGTTTCTGAAATATATTTTAGTGTTTTAAGTATCGATAACCATATTTCCTGTGATAACTCTTTTAATGGATATTACGTTCTGGCAGTTAAGCTTCATTTTTCAAGCAGGATACTTTCATCAGCAGGTAATGAAAATCTGCTTGACTAGAGCTTATTTCACAGTTGGCACATTTGACACAGAGCTGACACACACCTGACACCATTTGACACTCATTTGAGATCTTTCACTCTCTTATTCATTCCTCTCCAAACACTGTCATTGCTTAATGGAAGAAAATTATTTTTTTCGTTATATTTTCTTTTATAATTATAGTAATTATCCTTGCAGCAGGAAAGGTACTTTTTTTCAGTATTGTCAGGTTGACCAATTTTATTTTTCATATTTTATATTATTCTGAAGGAAGCTATGCTTTCATTCATGTAATCTTATAAGTATCTTATGTCTTTGCTAACATTTTAAACATACGTTTTGTAAAAATATTTACTTAAGCCTAATTTTTCCCCTAATTAGAATAAAGATAGAAGTGTAGGCTTGTTGGAAACTGTGTATTTATTAGTAAAATTACGAAGCCTGTTTGGAACTAGCAGATGGAATATGGTTCATACATTTTCTTTCTTGCTGCCATTTTTCAAATGAAAACTAAATGAGTATTTTACCGTGTTATTTTGAATATTATAAATGTTGCAACTACAAAAGGAGACTGATGTAAGTGTTTTGTATTGGCAATGAAAATCCATAAGCATATCTGCTATTGGGGGATTATTTTCCTAGTGGTGAGTAAACACTATTACATAATGTAATTATAATTTTCATTTGATTTATATAATTACCGCATTCCCCAAAGTACATATATATACACAAGTATACGTATATTTCAAACATAAACCAATTCACATATGTATATATGCATATAAACAATATACATATATGTTTCAAATATATGTATATTTGTGTATATGTATGTATATATACATATATACATTAATATATGTATATTGTGTATATATTTGTTTTCATATATATATATATATATATACAAACACACATATGTGAATTGGTTTTTAAGTACAGATAAAGAGTATTTCTTCTAGTTTAATGTGTGAGGTATACTTAAAAGTTGTTTAGAAAAAACTAAAAATATTTGTTTTTCAGGAATATCTCAAGAAGGTCAGGGACTTCAGATTCTGGCCAAGATATAGTAATATGGACCAGATTTAACCTTCTAAAGTAACTTTAAAAAATGGTAAAATCTATTTTAAAATAATATTCCTATATTGCATATCAAGCAGCTCAAAACTGTCATTTCTAAGGGGAAAAAATAAATAAGGCACACCTTATAAAATTTCCATCTTACTGCCTTAGAGAAAGCATTCAGGCTGCAAAGAGAAAGGGAAACCATTTCATCCTGGGTTTGAATGGTGCTGTGAATCTGGGACTGACAAGAGTTTTGCAATTTGAAGGACAGAGTGCAAAAGAACAGAGAACTGCAGAGAGGGAAAGCAATAAAGACCTACAGAAAGTATTCCTTGAGTATTCAACCACAGGACAGAGCATGCATGTAACAAAACAGGCTGAAGATTGAAGAAGGAAATTTTATGATTCATTCTAGGGTTCAGAAATACTTTTGTTTCAAAACCAAATTTGATCATTACACAAAGTATGTTTGCATTGGAATATCACATGTACCTCATAAATATGCACAACTATTTATATTGATAAAAAGCTTACAATTTATAATATCATAAGATTAAAGAAAATTTCTGACTAAACTCACCTGAGAACATACTTATAAAAAGTATCTCAGTATTCTAGCAAATCAAATTGTGTGTGTGTGTGTGTGTGTGTGTGTGTGTGTGTGTGAAACAACTTACATATGGGGAGGTTTAACTAAGGAATATGTTTGCTTAATAATTGTGAAATTAAAAAATGTAATTCATCATATTAGCAAACTCTACAAGATAACATTTGTGAGCATTGTAGTAGAGGCAGAAAAGCATCTGATGAAAGTCCGCATCCATTCCTAAAATTCACATCAAACTATGGAAGATAACTTACCCAACCTGGCCGAGGACATCTATTAATACAAAGTAACTGCAGATAATATAACTTCCTGACGGAAAACTAGATATTTTTCCACCAAAATAAATATATCAATTGTTTCAACTTCTATTCAACATTGTAACTGAGGCCTTTCCCAGTGCAGTTCGTCAAGAAAAAGAAATATAACAGAGATTGTAAACTAACATCTTTAAATCTAGGTTGTAAATGTATTCTCCTTAATCACAGATGACTCATCTATATAGTAAATCTTCTGAGGTGGGCAGGATACTTAGAAAACAATATTTAAAGTGACATTAAAGTATGAAATACTTAGAGATAAAATTTAATTTTTTTTCAAGATTCTTATATTGAAAGGAATAAAACATCACTGGGAGACATTGAAAATAAACTATACTATGGAGAATACACAATAATCATCGATTAGAAAACTCGACATTGCTTAGATATTAGCTCTTACAAAACTGATGTCCAGAATTAATGCAACCCAGTAAAAATGCAATAAAGTATTTTCACAGAAATCGAGATGATTTTAAAATTATATGTAATTTCAAAGAACTATGAATAGTCATAATTCTGAAAACTAACATCAAAATTGGAAGTACCTACTACAATTTTTAAGGTGTTTGGTAAAGCTTCAGTAATCAAGACAGTGTGAGATAAATGCAAAGATAGACTAACAGATTGACAGCTCAGAACAGTCTCTACATATTTGGTCAATTAAATGCGAAGAAAGGTGCATGACCATTCAAAGGGAAACAAAATAATATTTTCATCAAATAATGTTGAAAAAATTGGGACTCCTTATGCAAAAGACGGAGAGAGAGAAAGAAAAATAAAAACACCCAAAAGTGTTTCCTACTACCCTCTCCACTCCTACCTTCAAAATTTAGGTGATCTTCCTATGGATTCGAATAAATGAAAGCAAGGCTCAGAGGTTCGTCATCTATCCCCTTCACAATCATTATTGCACCACCAAATATGCTCCTTTCACATTTATTTATTTTGATTCTCAAAAGATGACTATCTTTTTGATGCTCCACTATGTCATTCCTGATTCCCCTTGGAGAAATTCAACGGCACTGGTTGGAAAGAAAACCTGGCGATAGCTAAAGATACTTTGTAGTTACACACAAATAATTATGTTTGGTTTCATTTTTTTATGAGAAATAAAATATTCTTGCTTTCAATATCTGGGGATAAATTGAGAGGAAATGTGGAAAATGGAGCCATAGGTTGGCATCCTCCAGGGCTTCCCTTCCCACACTCCTTCCACCTTATGCATGTGTGTGCACAACTCCGGGCACATGTTCAAGCTCTGTCTTTATCCCACACAAACATCTGATCCTTAGACATGACTTAGAGCTAAGGAAATGCATGCCTGAAGTAGAATTAGTCATTGTGAGAACAGACAATGACTCAGCAAAGTTCATGAGAGTGGACTCACTTGGGCAGAAAATTGCATAGTGCCAGGTATCTGGAGTGTGCTCTGGTAGATTTGGGGCAAAACATTTCTATGGCCCAGTGCCTTTCAGGATCCCACTGCTGTAATGGCCCTAGGGCAGGGGCCTTGTTTGTCTGAGATTAACATGTGCTCCTGATCACTTCACCAGAATGGGGGTGTGTTTGGAGGCTTTAACACTGGCCAGAAATAGAATATAGCCTTCTGGAAGGCCATATGTGTGAGACGCAATGCTCAAAATAGCGTAGTGAGAAGGAAATACTATTGTGACAGGCATTTCTTTCTTTCCAGATTATACCGCAGTTATGACACATCATAACTGCTATTGTGTCTCATTTATTTTAATGTCTTAAGGCTTTAAGCTCTTGAAGCATAAGGAACATGACTTAGATCAATTTGGTATTTCTTTTCCTACCTTATAATTTTTAAATACTCCTGAATGATATCTAGCAAAATCATGTAGAAATTACATTACATCCATAATTTATGTATATGTGTGCTTGAGTGGGTTTTATGGGTTGAATTTTGCACTCCTCACTGCAAATTGGTGTGTTGAAGCCCTAATCCTCAGAACTTTAAAATGTGACCTTATTTGTTAGTAGTTTTATGTAAGGGTTTTACAGAAGTAACTGAATTAAAATGAGGTAATTAGGGCAGGTCATAATCTACTATGGCTAGTGCCCTTATAAAGAGAGGAAATTTGGGGGACAGGGGGCCACCAAGGTATATATACAGGGAAAATGTTATATGGACATAAAGAAGGCCATCGGCAAGAATAGGATAGAGGCCAGGAACAGATTCATGCCTCACAGCCCTCAGAAGAAACCAACCCTGCCTACCCCTTGATCGTATACTGCTAGTTCCACAATTCGTGTTCAGTCATCCTTAAATTCCATTTTTATTTTTACAGCTACCCAGTTGTGCACTTTACTATGACAGCCCTGGCAAGCTAATATAACATGTATGTTTTCCTAACTGTGATATGAAACTGGCTTTATTACTGGAAGGTGATATGAATTAACACAAATTATTCACTTGTAATTCAGATTATGTGCAACCCAATTTCTGAGAAATAAATGACAAGAACAGAAATAAAAATAAGACCTGAAATTTGAAAGTTCATGATATGTCTTGACTATAATGTGAATACATACAAGTCCTTTTAGCTATTAGATAAGGAAATTTCAGCAGGAGAGAATTAAACCTTTTGGATAATTATTTCAATGGCTATTGTCCCAATTCTTTCAATGATGGAATATACTTAGCACCATTCTAAATGTCTAGGAGAGAAGTTAATTAATTACTTATAATGGATGGCTTCAGGTGCTGAAATCTCTCCCAGAACCTCATTGAGAAGTGCTGATTTTAATATGCTCTATCTATTCAAGTATGATGATTTCATAGCAAAGTATTAAAAATAATAATTTGTTCACTGTTCTTTTAACTATTTTATAGAATTTGCAGAATTACCTGTACTGTTAGTTTATAAATTATATTTCTTTATAATCACATAGTTAATGATATTTTAAATTCCATATTTACTTCAATAGTAAATACACATATTTTACAGCAGAGGGTAAAGAAATTTTAACAATTCAAATTTTTATTTATTCAGAGATCATGCCTTCTTATTTGCCATATCTTTAGGACATGTATTTGGCTTCTTTGTATCTGTTTTATAAATTGATCAATTGAATTTCCTCCTTTTTCTGATCTTTCTGGAGAACTAACCTTCCTTAATAAACAGAAATGTACATCAAGCAAAAAACAAGCAAATGAGATTGTAAATTTTGCACGATTATGCTTTTTTTCCTCAGTTGAAATGGTTGATTATGATGTAAAAAAAGTACATCAAGCAAAACCCAAGTAGATGAGATTGTAATTTTTGTACTATTATGCTTTTTTCCTGAGATGAAATGGTTGATTATGGTCTGTCTTTGTGTTGCCATTAGCATATACTTTATATGCAGTAAAGAACAAAGATTTTTAAAACTTAGTCACCTTCTTAATGCTCCGAAAGTGTACAAGCACATTTTAAATATATATATAATGTGCAGTCAGCTATCCTGCAATGGAAATATCCTTTGTGTCTTGTTATTTATAATCTTATTCTTATTCACACCCTGAAGGTTATGGCCCATTGTACCAGGTTTGTGAAGGGAATAATGATAGATATAGGGAAATTCATTCTGGCATTCCGAATAATACTGTTCAAAGCTATCTCACAGAACTATTTAATTGATTATATGAGTGTATGTGTATGTTCTGTCTATTGAAATTGCCAGTGCATTTTAACTAATCCTCCTTGTGCCTTCTTAAGACGAAATGTTTAATTATAGGGATGTAAACAATTATCCAACACAGTTTTCCAATATTTTGTAATTCATTAAAGCATGGGAGGACAAACAGTATTTTGCATGGTGTAACATTGTTGGACTGATAGATTTTAAAAATTGAAATTCTGATATTGAATTTTCTATGATTTTAGGAGGTCTGTTAGCTTCTGTAAGTCATTAGCATTTTGCCACCTCTGTCAGTAAAGCACTCAGCTCCTGGAATACGTATCCACACTTTGCCACAACTGTGGGGACTACTTGTCAACCTACTTAAGGGCGTGGCATGATCGCTGAGCAAACAAGCATTTATGTTACAGACTCCCCGATAAATGTTTTCTAAATCTTTTCTCATCTCTGTATGCTATACTATGAGCTGGGGGTAGAACAATTTAAAATAATTTTCATAGTAAAATATACACACTGAATGTTTATCTCATTAGCTTTTGATTTGAAGAATTGTATTAAATTCTCAGTTAATAACAAGAAGAATGTTATAATGGGTCTCATGGTAGGAGAAAACATAGAAATGGCAGAAAAAAATGAATAAAGTTTGTTAATGCCTATGAATTACATACACAGGAACCCATTTTTGTTTTCATAGAAATTATTTATATATCAGATAAAATTATTTGCAGTATGTACAAATCCATGTTCTTTTTTTATTTTTCTTGTCAGTGTCTTTTGCTCAGTAGA
Organism: Cebus imitator; assembly: GCF_001604975.1. NCBI lineage: Eukaryota > Metazoa > Chordata > Mammalia > Primates > Cebidae > Cebus > Cebus imitator. The sequence continues at coordinate 9,252,743 of NW_016107332.1, forward strand.
AGTTGCAGTTTTCAAGTAATTTTATAATTTATTTTTATTTTGTTTTATATGAAGTCTCACTCCATCACCCAGGCTGGAGTGCAGGGGCAAGATCTTGTCTCACTGAAGTCTCCATCTCCTAGGCTCAAGCCATTCTCCTGCTTCAGCCTATCTAGTAGCTGGGATTACAGGCACTCGCCACCACACCCTGCTAATTTTTGTATTTTTAGTAGAGACTGGGTTTCGCCATGTTGGCCAGAATGGTCTCAAACTCCTGACCTTAGGAGATCTGCCTGCCTCTGCCTCTGCCTCCCAAAGTGCTGGGATTACAGGAATGAGCCACCGTGCATGATTAGTGCTTTTTTGTGTCTCTGCTAAGCAATCTTTACTTCCCCCAAATATTCTTCTATGTTTTCTTATGAAAGCTTTATGATTTTAGCTATTCTATTTAAGTTGGCTATTCATATTAAATTAACTTTATGCATGGTGTGACATGGGATATCGAAGTTCATTATTTCTCTTTAAAATATTATTAAATTGCTATAGCACAATTTATTAGAAGACTTTTATTTCTATATTATGCGGAGAAATATAATTTTCTTTTTGTCAAAAATCAACTGAACATATACGTGTGATTCTTGTTCCAGACCCTCTATTCTGTTGTGTAGAAAGACTTGAACAATATTTTATGCCTAACAGCTTAAATCTAAAAATGATCCAAATGTCTAGTAACAGGAAAATGAATAAACAATTATATTATTGTCATAAAATGAAATATGAATTAGTAAAAACATGAAAAGATTATTAGTATATGTACAACATGTATGCATTTCAAAAGCTTTAAGTTGAAAAATAATCAAGATACGTAACACACAGAGGATGCTTCCATCTATATTAAATAAAAAAGATAAAACTAATCTGTCATTTCAAATAGAATAGTTATTGCCTATGAAAGTTGAGGATTGATAGAGAAGAAAATAATATCTATTTCTTCATTAGGGTATCGGTTACATTTGGTATATATTCTTTTATAAATTCACCAAATGGTACGATTAAAATCTGTATTTTTTTTTTGCATGTACTTTTAATCTGAATCAAGAAACTGTTGATTTTTAGTTCAAAAAAGGAGTAGAAGTTAAAACTGCTCATTGTTGAAATAGAATTTTCCAGTCCAGGAACAAGCAATGAAAAGACTTTGCTTCTGAGGAGGGATCATATTGCATAATTCCTAGCAGCATATATCAGCGTATCTTCCTCCACGAATCAAGGATTTTGTTTTATTTGACACTTATAAAGTAATTTTTACTTTTTTTATTTCCTGTAACAAGGAAATGGAGCTATTCTTTAGTCAAATATATTATGATCTATGGGAGAGCTGTTTTATATACATACATTTAAGACAGAGATGTAAAATAGTGGAAGATAACTTTTTCTGTAAAAAGAAAGTAAATATTTTAGTCTTTGCAGGCAATATGGTTCTATCAGAAATACCACCACCACTGTGGCAAGAAAGATGCCATGGATAGACCATACTTAAATGACAGTGAGGGACAGTTTCCAATAAAAGATTATTTATAAATGAAGAAACTTGAATTTTATATTATTTGACTTTTTTCAATATATAAAATGTAAAAACAATAACAAAAATACTCTTACTTTTGGAAAATGCAAAAACCAACACAGAATCAGATATACCCTGAAGGTGATAGTTTGCCTCTCCATGATATAGATTATAGAATAAATGTTACTATTCAGTTTCCATGACATTTTATAAAAAGTCATTTAATTTATACATTTAACTATTTTAAATATCTATATTTCTTAGCTATATAGGCCAGTGAATAAAATTTGAGCACTACACTTCACTGCAGTTTGGCTAGTTTCAAAAATAAAATAACCACTGATTTTTTAAAAACTTCCTAAAGTTCTATTTTATCTGATATTAATATTAGACTTTTAATGTTTTTTTTTTCCCTGAATTTGTTTGCTCAAATTTTGAACATGCACTTTGTAAGTTACATAGTTTGGTAGTGCACTTTTGGAATAGAATGTGAATCATTTTACTTGCTTTCTTGTTAAAATTTTATTTTAATGTAAGGGGTAGAAGTGCAGGTTTGTTACATAGGTAAACGTGTCTCATGGGGGTTTGTTATACACATTATTCCATCACCCAGGTATTAAGCCTAGTATCCATTAGTTATTTTTCCTGATCCTCTCCCTCCTCGAAACTTCTATCCTCCAAAAAGCCCCAATGTGTGTTGTTCCCCTCTATGTGTCCAGGTGTTTTCATCATTTAGCTCACACTTATAAGTGAGAACATGAGGTATTTGGTTTTCTCTCCCTGTGTTAGTTTAAGAATAATGGCCTCCATCTCCATCCATGTCACTACAAAGGATATGATTGTGTTCTTTTTATAGCTGCATGGTATTTCATGGTGTATATGTACCACATTTTCTTTATTCAGTCTATCAGTGATGGACATTTAGATTGACTCCATGACATTGCTATTTCTAATAGTGCTGCAATGAGCATACACATGCATATTTCTTTATAATAGCATGTTTATAGTCCCTATAAGTCTCTTAAAGATGCTGGATATTATACCTTAGTCAGATGGATAGTTTGCAAAAGTTTTCTCCCATTCTGTAGGTTGTCTGTTTACTCTGTTGATAGTTTCTTTTGCTGTTCAGAAGCTCTTTAGTATAATTCGATCAACTTTGTCAATTTTAGGTATTGTTCCAATTGCCTTTGGTGTCTTTGTCACTAAATCTTCGCCTGTGTCTAGGCAAAGCCTGATATTGTATGGGTTGTATTACAGGATTTTTATAGTTAGTGGTTTTTTCATTTAAATTTTTAAGCCATCTTGAGTTAATTGCAGTATGTGGTATAAAGAAGGGGTCCAGTTTCGATCAGTGTATGGCTAGCCAGTTATCCCAGCACCATTTATTGGATAGGGAATCCTTTCCCCATAGCTTGTTTGTTTCAGCTATGTCAAAGATCAGATGACTGTAGGTGGGTGGCCTTATTTCTGGGCTCTCTATTCTGTTCCATCAGTCTATGTGTCTGTTTTTGTATCAGTACCATGCTGTTTTGATTACCGTATCTCTGAAGTATAGTTTAAAGTCGGGTAGCATGATGCCTCCAACTTTGTTCTTTTTGTTTAGGATTGTTTTGGCTATTTGGGTTCTTTTTTGGTTCCATATGAATTTTAAAATAGTTTTATCTAGCTCTGTGAAGAATGTAAATGGTAGTTTAAAAGGAATGGCATGAATCTATTAATTACTTTGGGCAGCATGGCCATTTTAACAATATTGATTCTTCCTATCCATGAGCATATAATGTTTTTTCATTTGTTTGTATTAGCTCTGATTTCTCTGAACAGTGCTTTGTAGGTCTCTGTAGAGGTCTTTCACCTCCCTTGTTAGCTGTATTTCCAGATATTTTATTATATTTTTACCAATTGTGAATGGGAGTTTTTCATGATTTGGCTCTTGACTTGACTGTTCCTGGTGTATACTAATGCTAGTGATTTTTGCATATTGATTTTGTATCCTGAGGCTTTGCTGAAGTTGTTTATCTGCTTAAGAAGCTTTTGGGCTGAGATTATGGGGTTTTCTAGATATAGAATCATGCCATCTGTAAACCTGGTTAGTTTGACTTCCTTTCTTCTTATTTGAATGTTCTTTATTTCTTTCTCTTACCTGACTGCCCTAGCCAGAACTTCCAATACTATGTTAAATAGGAGTGGTGAGACAAGGTATCTTTGTCCTGTGCCAGTTTTTAATGGGAATGCTTCTGAATTTTATACATTCCATATTATCTTGGCTGTGGGTTTGTCATATATATTTCTTACTATTTTGAAGTATGTTCCTTCAATACCTAGTTTATTGAGAGTTTTTAACATGAATGGGTATTAAATTTTAATGAAAGACTTTTCTGCATCTTTTGAGATAATCATGTGACTTTTGTCTTTAGTTGTTTATGTGATGAATCACATTTACTGATTTGCGTATGTTGACCCAAGCTTGCATCCCAGAAATGAAACCTACTTGGTAATGGGGGATAAGCTTTTTGATGTTCTGCTGGATTTGGTTATTTATGCATGGGTGTTCATTCAGGATATTGGCCTGAAGTTTTATTTTCTAAAGCAGTTGCGAAAACAATAATATATATATATATATATATATATATATATATATATATATATATATATTTGTGTTTTATGCTTTGAATCTGTTGTCATTCTTTTTTGTTTCCTCTCCTTCTCCTTCTCCTTCTCCTTCTTCATTTTTCTTTTTTGAAATGGAGTCTAACTCTGTTGCCCAGGGTGGAGTGCAGTGGCAAGATCTCTGCTCACTACAAATTCTGTCTCCCAGGTTCAAATGATTCTCCTGCTTCAGCCTCCCAAGTAGCTGGGATTACAGGTACATGTCACCACGCCTGGCTAATTTTTTGTATTTTTAGTAGAGACCAGTTTTACCATGTTTGCCAGGCTGGTTTCAAACTCCTAACCTCAGGTGATCCACTCGTCTTGGCCTACCAGTGCTGGGATTACAGGTGTGAGCCACCACACCTACCCTCTTTCTTTATTAATTCTATTACTACCTACATGTTGATATATGATTTCCACAGTGTTTTAATTTTCTTTAACCATATGGAAGAAGTTCATGGTCTTATGTGGTGTGTGCATTTACTTTTCAGGTTTATATATATAACTTGGATGTATTATTTACTATTGAAAATTATGAATTTCAAATTTCCAAAAACATTTACTGCTTACCTTTATAAAATTAACTGTTCTTCTGGGTTTGTGTTATTTAAGATTTTTTTTAAAAAAGACATTTGTTCCTTTTGTTTTATTCATTATTATTATAAATAATTATTTGGGGTATTAGGTTTTACTTTTTACAATTGTAACTTTTTACAATTGTGACTTAGACATATTTTTAAATATTATTATTGTACACCATCAGTCATTTTGTGGTATCGCTTTTTTATTTTAATTGTTTTATCTTGATTTATCTTTCATTTTCAGTAAATAACTTACTATAGGTTATTTGTTACTTCTTCACATACCTAACTTCTTTTCCTATTCTCAACTCCTTTTAATTGGGTTCTCTTCTTACAGTTTCTTTGATAGTTATCAACATAATCAATTTTCACATATGGGCACATGTCCATTATGGGGGATAATTTGGCTTTACCTATTATTTGGTTAGGGCCACTCTTTAAAAACAATAGCCCTTTTCTTACTGGAACACTGTATTCCCTTGACTTTTGTGGATCTAATTTATAATCCTCTCCTATCCCATATGTTGCTCAACTTTTTTCTTCCTAACTGCTCAAGTTCTAAAATTTGAAATGGCATAGGGCTTAGATCACAATACCCTTCTCTCTCTAGTTCTCTCTCTTTCCTCTTTTATATATCTCCAAAGGGATTTTTTTATCCAGTTCAATGGCTTTGAATACCATAATAGGGCAATGACTGTCCATTTGCTGCCTCCAGCTCTGGACTTCATTTATAAGGACTATAAACCAATATCCACTAAGTGTTTACTTGATAAATCCAGTTAGGTATCTAACATGCATTTCATGATTAACATGACCAAAGCTGACTTCTGGACTGAGTTGACAGTGACATCCCCATTCCCCCACTTTGCACTCAAATGACACACCACTTACTCGACTAAATTAAAATGCATAAATTTCCCTGCATATCTTTTATTTTCTTACCCCCTCCAACAAACATCACTAACTTAGCATTAGCTTTCCAATGATTTATTATTTTATGTGAAGTAATAGCCACATTCCTACATAATTTAGCATCAATTAACCTCTCTGACATATATAATAAATTGATTTTTCTTGACACTTCTTTTCAGGTCACTAATTTTGCTCTCAATTTCTTTAAAACATCAATATTGTTACAGGTTTTGAATTCTTAAAACTTTAACATAGTTTCTCATTTTGCCTGAAACACTTTCATCTGGTCTTCTTTTGATTCATTTATTTCTGATACGTTAGCTCTTTTTAAACAGATATTCTGTCCATCCTATAGAAAGGGAAAAATTCCCCAATATAGCATAGCACTCTATAAATTCTCTATTTAATATTATTAATTACCTATTTTTCTTTTACATTTACATTTGATTCTTTATTGTCTGACTCTGCTAGTTGTAATATACCCTGAGATCAGGGCCCTTTTTTTCTTTTTTTTTCTCAGTATTCAGTTATTTTGCCTAGGATAATACCTAAGGATAGGCAATTAATATCTGTTTAATGTATGAGTATATCCTACTCTTTTAATAAAAATATTAAGCAATAATGCTTGTAATAAAATATTTTAAAGCAACTCACATTTTATTTCATCTGATGTAACTCCAAAAGTATATAATTACCTTGTGAGTTAGAATGTGTCATTTTTGAACTATTTGTAGATGAAGGAATTAAGACAATATCATATCTACCTCATGAATAGTAGTCCTGTCTATTCCCTGTTATCTTAGTTTTCATATGTGTCAATTTCAGTTAGCAGCGTTAGCTGCATAACCTCACATCTTCTCTTGTATTATCTAGACACTTATAGAACTATTCTCTGGATCATAAAAGATAGCTTGTCTTGAAAAAGCAATGTTCTTTCAAAAGTATATGTCTATAAACAGATGACCCCATGTTATGCTTCTGTAAAGAAAATATGGCATATATACACCATGGAATACTACGCAGCCATAAAAAATGATAAGTTGAATGAAGCTGGCAACCATCATTCTCAGCAAACTAACACAAGAACAGAAAACCAAACACCACATGTTCTCACTCATAAGTGGGAGTTAAACAATGGGAACACCTGGGCACGGGGAGAGGAACATCACATACCAGGGTCTGTCAGGTGGTGGGGGGATAGGAGACGAACAGCATTAGGAGAAATACCTAATGTAGATGACGGGCTGGTGGGTGCGGCAAACTATCCTACCACACGTATAACTATGTAACAAATCTACACATTCTACACATTTCCCAAAAAAAAAAAAAAAAAAAAAAAAAAAAAAAAAAAAAAAAAAAACCAGCATTACCAACACATCTAACAATATCTGTATCCCTCACCCAACAATTTTTCTCATTGTGAACTATAAGTTAAAAGCCATTACATAATCTTACAGTATAATTTTATCCTAAAAAATTATATGATGACATTGATGACATGTGATTGCCTATAATATTTGACAAACCATATAATTATATACCAAGGAAATTGCTAGTAGGAGATTATAAGTTTAAATAAATAAAATAAAACCAAAGTTGATAATTTATACAAAGATAAATCTCATAATTTAGAAGCAGTTGATAGATATGATAAAAATTTGTTTGAATTTTCTACTTGTCATCACAAAAAGAATACAAATAAGATCCACAAAAGAAAATAAAATATGACTCTGAAGTTATAAAAAAACGTATTTTCTTGCTTTGAGACAGATTCTTCATTGCACCTTTATTAAAAAGGGATATTGAGTGTTAAAATCTATAATATTTTAATGTCATTCCTTAAAAACGTGAATATATATAGATTCAATGTTTTTTTACTTTAGCATTCAAGATTGCATAATACCAAGGCCTAACATAGGAAAATTTATTCATTGAGGAACGAAGTATAGAGTCTGAGGACAGTAAGTTTCTGATTTCTCACAATGATGGCTGGAAAACAGAAAAATGAGAGATTCTTATTTTTTAAAGCAAAATTTTCCCCCTTTCTCCCCCAATCATAGCATGTAGTTAAGAACTAAATAACCAATACAGGCCGGGCCCGGTGGCTCACGCCTGTAATCCCAGCACTTTGGGAGGCCGAGGCGGGTGGATCACGAGGTCAGAGGTCGAGACTATCCTGGCCAACATGGTGAAACCCCGTCTCTACTAAAAATACACAAAAATTAACTGGGCGTTGTGGCGCGCGCCTGTAGTCCCAGCTACTCAGGAGGCTGAGGCCGGAGAATTGCTTGAACCCTGGAGGCGGAGACTGCAGTGAGCCGAGATCCCGCCACTGCACTCCAGCGTGGTGCCTGGCGACGCAATGAGAATCTGTCTCAAAAAAAAGAAAAAGAAAAAAATTCACATTATCTGTAATAAGCCCCAATACCAATTTAGTCCAGATCTCTGTGCACAATATTTAGTGAAGAACTCGGTGATATAAATTAAAAACAAAAAACAAAAAGCAAAAAACAAAAAAAAACCTGTTTCTTGTGAAACTGAGTAATTTTCAGGTAGAAGAATTTCATTTTTTGAATTATCAAGATTAATGGGTATCATAGTAGGAGGTATATATCTTTAGATGCTTACAGACTCCAGAACATATGTCTATTGGTTTCTTGTTGGTAATATGCTTAGAACCCAAATCTCATACCACTTAAGTAGTGTCATCATAAAACATGTTATAACTTACAATATGTTAATATTTTAAATAAAAATATTAACAAGATACAAATAATCACTTTTGCATGCTTTTGACATTAAATTATGAAATGCATATCTTAATTTCTTCAATAAAATACATATATTAGATAATTGCAACAATTTAATTGTAGAAATATAAAGCATAAAATTTGTTTTTAAAAGGTTTTGTCAAATAATTTTAAAATTACAAAATAAATTTAAAATTCACAAATGAATTTGTTTGGCTGAAAAACATTTGTCACCTAAGAAAAAATGTAAGCAGTGCAATATTTAACATTTATCTAATTAAAAAATACTGTGAATAAGATGAACAAATGCAACATGAGAACACAAAATTTTCAAATATATATTATAAATAGTTCCAAGTTCCTCTCTAAATGTCAAGTACAACTGTATATTTTACATGCAACAAACACGGGTGTGTGCTTGCTAATATACTTCTGAAGTGACATTTTCTTAGTATGACCTTTCTTTCTAACAACAACTTTCCTTTGATTAAACCAAACCATTTCCATGACATGCTAAATTTCTATGTGTACTACACTGTCATTCTCCTTTGTCAGAGCTGGTATTTAAAAGGTCAGGAACTTAAAAACTTATTGAGATTAACAGAACACGTAATTCGTGAGAAAATTATATGTTCATGGTAGTTTTTCTTCCAGAAAAATTAAATGTAGTAATGTTTGAATAGATTTAAAACAAATAATATAAGGAAAAGATGATTCAGATAGTCATAAAAAAGTAAAATTTGAAAGTTTGCCTCTGCAGCATTCTGAGTTTATGATATCTCTTCACATTTTTAGCTTTCTAGCTCATTTTTGAAAAACATGTCACTATATTTTTGAAGAAATGAAATTGGTCACATGAATCATATTCCATTAAGAATGATATCCAAAAGTAATGTAAAATATATATTTAATAGTTATTTTCACGATATTATAATTCCTAGTTGTAAAAATAGGATGAGAACAAAATTGAATTTAAAAACCTTACTATCAATAGAAGCCTCCCTTTCCTCATTTTCAATTTGATTTTTTTTTTCTTTTTACTTGATATGTGACACTTGTACATATTTATGGGATACAGTATGACATTTTGATACATGTATACAATGTATAATGACCAAATCAAGGTAATTAACATATTCACATCTCAATCATTTATAATTTCTTTCTGTTGTGAACATTCAAAATCCTCTTTTCTAGATTTTGAAAATTTGTGATAAATTGTAGTTAACATATTTCACTCTAAACTTATGCAGAAAACCAGAACTCATTCCTGGCTTTTAGCTGAAGTGTTTTTGTACCCATTAACCATCCCTGTGTCCTCCTCAACTCCTCACTATCCTTCCTAGCCTCTGGTAATCACCTTTCGATTCTCTGTCTCCTTAAGGTTGATTATTTTAATTGTCAACACCCACGAATAAGTGAGAAGATATGAAGTTTGTCTTTCTGTGTCTCACTTATTTCACTTAACATAATGATCTCCAGTGCCACTATGTTGTTGTAAATGGCAGGATCTTATTCTTTTTTATGGCTGCACAGTACTCCGTTGTGTATATGTATCACATTTTCTTTATATAGTCATCTGATGATGGAAATTTAGGTTGCTTCCAAATATTAACGACTATGAACAATGCCACAAAAAATTCATGAGATCAAATATCTCTTCAATATCCTGATTTCCTATCTTTTGGTATATATCCAGCATTGGGCTTGCTGGATCATATACTAGCTCTATTTTTAGTTTTTTGAGGAACCTCTAAATTGTTCTTCATCGTGATTGTACTAATTTACATCCCCACCAACGGTACAAGAGGGTTCCCTTTTCTCCACACCCTCTCGAGCATTTCTTAGTGCCTGTCTTTAGAAAAAAACAAAAACAACAACAACAAAAAAAAAACATTTTGACTAGGGTGAGATAACATATTGCAATTTTGATTTGCATTTCTCTGATGATCAATGATATTGATAGCATTTTCATATGCTTGTTTGCCATTTGTCTTCTTTTGAAAATATCTATTCAAATATTTTTCTCATGCTTAGGGGATTTATTTGTTTTTTTATTTTTATTTTTTGACTGTTGAGTGGATTGATTTCTTTTTATATTCTGAGTTATTTATCGAATGAGTAGTTCACAAATACTTTCTCCCATTCACAGATGGTCCCTTAACTATGCTGATGGTTTATTTTGCAATGCAGAAGTTCAGTTTATTGTAGTGACATTTATCTATTTGTTTTTCCCTGTGGTTTTAAAATCTTAGCCCTAAAGTATTTGACTAGACCAGTTTCTTACAGTGTATCCCCCTCAACGCGTTTTCTTCTAGTTGTTTTACAGTTTCAGGACTTACATTTAAGTATTTAATCCACTTTGAGTTATTTTTTTTATATAGTGAGAAATAGGTCTAGTTTCATTCTTCTGTATATGGGTATTTAGTTTTTCCAGAATCATTTATTGAAGAGAGTGTCTTTACCCCTATTTCTGGCTTCTCTTGTTCTGTTCTATTGGTTTATGTGTCTGTCTTTTATTTTGGAAGTTCTGGGGTACCTGTGCAGGATGTAAAGGTTTGTTAAGTGGGTAAACGTGTGTTATAGTTGAAATGCTATGTTCAGAAGAGTGGTAAAAGTGAACATCCTTGCCTACATCCAATTGTTAGAAGAAAGACTCTCAGCTTTTCTTTATTTAGTATGATGTTAGCTGTGGATTTGTCATATGTGGCCTTTATTATTTTAAGATATGTGTCTTCTATGACTAAAGATTTGAGACTTTTTATGATACTGAATTTTATCAAAGCTTTTTCAGCTTCTACTGAGATGATCATATGGAATTTTTCTTGGTTCGTGTGATGTATCACATTTATTGATTTTGCATAAATTGAATTATCCTTGCATCCTTGAGATATTTTCCACTTGATCATGGTGTATTATCTTTTTGATGTGATGTTGGATTCTGTTGCTATTATTTCATTGAGGATTTGGGGTCTATGTTCATTAGGACTGTTGCCTGTAGTCATTTCTTTATTTTTTGTTTTCATTTTAGATACAACTTTATTTTTATTAAAAAAACATATTTTATAAAATTAAATATATAGCAATAGTAAATGCAAAAAAGGAAAGATTCATTAAAAATTTTTTTTTCTAGTGTTCTATTATATGATTCAGAAATTAACAATTAACATAATTTTAAATTGTTAATAAATTAAGTATACCAAATTAGAATCAATCTATAATGCCTTGCAAAAATTTTCAAAACTGTAGAAATAGACACACATTTATATCACATTTACTTTTAAATAATTATTAATAGTTTAAAATAAAAAATTATCTCAATACTACACATTCTTTCTGTTATTTAATTTCTCTTTCTTGTATAAAGTGTTGTTACTATGGACATTCTTACATATCCTCTTAAAATTTATTTTTATGCCTTTAAAAGCAAATAATTTTTTTAGGTAGAAATGAGGTTGTACAAGCTCATATGCTCTGCAGTTTATTATTATTTTTTAACACAAACATGGTCAAGTGTACTCTAGAAGTAATGTAAAAGAGCTTATTCATATTTTTACTTTTTCCGTTTTATTATAGGACAAAACTACCTTAACGTGTCATCATTTTCATGTTTAAGAAATACTGCTATAAGTAATGATAGAACTATTAAACTTTAGATAGCATATTTACTATAGAAGATCACCTAAATCAACAAAAAAGAAAAAAGAAAAATAAATATTAGTATCAAATATCACAAAAGTAAATATATATGGCTATGAAATATATAAAAGATTCTTAATCTTACAATAAGAGAAATATAAATTAAAACCATTATTAATTTTAAAAACCACTAATAATAAAAACATTATTATTTATTTATTGGATTGCTGAAAATGACACATTCGAAAACAAATGTTGATGGCAAATATGTAAGAAAACAGAATAAAAAAGTAAGTACTTGCATATGTTCATCATAGAAGTATAGAGCAAAGCAGCCACTAAAAAGGGCCATACTTTTATGTCCAAATATTCACTATATATATATACTTTATATTAGTCAATTAAATACATTTACAAAGGCATTTTAGCTTTTGATTTGCAATTTCCCATTGTGGAAATCTTTCATACTGGTATAAGTGTCATCGAAGTACTAGGTTTAGTTATTACAACATATGTTTACTCATTTCAACCAAAGATTGGAGGCATAGCACAGTGGCTCACACCTGTAATCCCAGAATTTTGGGAGGCTGAAACAGGAAGATTACTTCATCCCATCAGTTTGAGACCACACTGGACAACATGGTGAGACCAGACTGGACAACATGGTGAGACCTTGTCTCTACAAAAAGCTACAGATACAAGCTGGGAATGGTGAGAGGTACTTTTAGTCCCAGCTACTCTGGAGGCTAAGTTGGGAGGATCACTTGAGCCCTGGGAGGTTGAGGTTATAATGACCCATGATTGCACCACTGCACTAAAGCCTGGGTGACGACAGAGTGAGACCCTATTTCAACATATAAATAATAAATAAATGGGAAAAGTCTAAATATGAATCAAACAAAAAATTGTTACATAAATTGTAGAATTATTCATTTAATTTAATATTTTCCAACTATGTAGAAAAATAAGGAAATTTGAAATAAAATCATATGTAAGATTTCAATATATTAAAGTAAAATAAATAAGGTAAAGAATTGTATGCATGTCACATTGTATGGAAAAAATATGGAAACTCATACATATATTTATATTTGCTTAAATTGTATAGTGGTTTTTACAAATGGCCCCAAATTCTTCCACAATCTTCTGATCAAGAGATAAGATATATGTGTCCTCCCTATAAAATCTGACAGTAAAAGATTTACCAAGCTCTAACGCTGAGTACTCATAAAGCAATGAACATATTAGAAGTGATGTTGTGTAACCAAAAGCCAGCTTCCTGGGCGTGCAACCCATCCAATGGCACAAAGCCCATACTGATAAAGGTCTCCTTCTTGGTTTGTTGCTTTCTGAGTACAGCCGTGAAGTTCTCTCTCTCTTATGTTTTTTAATTGTACTTTAGGTTCTGGGGTACTTGTGCAGATCATGCAGGATTGTAGTATAGGTACATACATGGCAAAGTGGCTTGCTGTCTCCATCCCCTCATCACCTCTACCTGGTATTTCTCCCCACCTTATCCCTCCCCACCCTCCCCACGCCCCCGATGTCCCTCCCCTACCCCCACAACTGACCCCAGTGTGTGATGCTCCCCTCCCTGTGTCCTTAATAGTTATTGAATAAGGTGGATCTGCTTTTTATTTTGGACTGAGCTCTGTATATAACTATTGGTCATATTGGAGGTTGTTTCATAAAAGGAAGTGATGCTTGCTCTTTGCCCACTGAAACGTGTGTTCTTGGAACCCTGAGACACCGTAAAGAAATCCAAAAACTCTGAATACATCCTATGAAATTCAAATGCTATGAAGGTCTCAGGTATAGGTTTTCTGGTTGGTAGTCCAAGGCTTCTAGCCATTTCAATTGATGGGCCAAATCTGTAAGTTAAGGAGTTCAATTATTTCCAAATTGAGCTGTGAAATTACCCTAGCTTTTGAGCAATGCTTGTTGAAGCTTCGGACACCACAGACTATAGACAGACTATGCTTTGCCTTTCCAGACTTGATGGCACACATTCCATCAGACTAATAAAATGACTGTTCAAGCCACTAATTTGGGGGTAATTTGTTATGGAGCATTGGCAGCTAGAATATAGTATTTAAGACATTCTGGAAAGAAACAAGAAACTAAACAAGTATTTATTCAAGGGTTATTAAGTTAGAACTCAGAAAGATGAGGGGCTAGACAGGGATAGAGAAGATCTTTCCCTGTATAGTTTTTTATATGTTTGGATGATTGAACAATGTGAGCGTGCTTTTCCAAAATAAATAAATAAATAAATAGAAATGTGAAGAGAAAAACTAAATCTATTACTTAAAGTTTGGGTTGAGGAAAAAATATGTTTGTATTTCCTCAGTGGTGGGGCTTTCTGAATATTGTTTGATGAATACTTGAGACCTTTGGCTGAGCACAAGCCTTGGAGAGTTAATCTGTAACTGCATAAGGAGTCAGAGAACTCCAGAGAAATTTACCTAACTCTAGAGGTATATTTATACATTTTTGTGGAAAATAAGGGTTGGGACTTCGGAAACATCTCTAATTTGTAAAAGCCAGTGAATCCAGCACTTACCTGATTCTTGAAGAGATGGATTTAATTTAAAAAGCTTAGATAATCTAGGAACTTTTCCATGCCTTTTCTAAGAAGTAAATGTTTTCTTTCCCTCTTTTTGGGAGGAGGGGGAGAGACTTATACCTGTTTTGCCTATATATAAGCAGAGGTCATCAATTTTTCTTTCCTCTTCACGTATGAATTTTTTTTCTGTCACTCATATAGAATACCTTTTCATGTGATTTTTATTGCATTGCCCCAGTGATAAGGACTAACTTAAGGTGAACGTAGAACTTATTATTTACTATACGGTAATAAAAAATAGGTCTCTGACTCAGGGCATCTCATATGCACATTGAGAATAAAATGAATACAAATTAATGTTTAAAAACCCTACAGACATATGTAGATTTGATATGACTATATAAAAAGTAAATGTACATTAGAAACAAATTTCAGGGTAGAAATTATTTCAAGAAGGAAGGCTTATTTGAGATAAGATCGGAGCACAAAAAAATGCAGAGCTATTAGCATGAGTGTTAGGATAATGGGTGCTCACATCATTGTTTTGTGTCATAATTCGTATATGCATTTTATATTGTTTATAAATAAAATGACATACTCTAAATAAATGATCTAGGAGGCTAGCACATTTCTCTGAACAAAAAAATAAATCTTGGACTAGAGAAGTAAGGAAAGATGGAGACTGTGAGAAGTGTTTAGATGTAAGATATATTCTGAAGTTTGGGATAACAGCATTAAACCATGCATTAAGTGAGCAGAATGACAGAAAACAAACAAACAAACAAACAAGCAAACAAAAACCTTAAAAAGTATTTCAATACCTGTTCCTGAACAGTTTGTGAAAAGTTTTCTAATACAAAAAACAATAAGAATTCTACGTTGAGAAAATTTCAATTTATTATAGGTCTAATTTTATGAAAACCAAGGTTATGCTGAATTATAACACTAAAAATTTTAAATTCAACTAGTGTTTCAAATTAATACTTTCAAATCTTTTGATTTTTCTTTGGGAAAGAAAGGATGACAAAAACTTAAATATTGGTGATTAATAATTATATTTTTGTATGTGTGTTTTAATTTTTTAAATTACACTTTAAGTTCTGGGGTACATGTGCAGATCATGCAGGACTGTTACATAGGTATACGCATGCCATGGTGATTTGCTACATCCATCCTCCCATCACCTACATTAGGTATTTCTACCAATATTATCCCACCTCAATCCCCCAACCCCTGTTATTCCTCCCCTCGCTCTCCCACACCCTATTAGGCCCCAGTGTGTGATGTTCCCCTCCCTGTGTCCATGTGTTCTCATTGTTCAACACCCATGTACGAGTAAGAACATGCAGTGTTTGGTTTTCTGTTCTTGTATCAGCTTGCTGAGAATGATGGTTTCCAGATTCATCCATGTCCCTGCAAAAAACATGAACTCATCCTTTTTTGTGGCTACATAGTATTCCATGATGTATATGTGCCAAATTTTCTTTATCCAATCTGTCACTGATGGGCATTTGGGTTGATTCCAAGACTTTGATATTGTAAAGAGTGCCACAATGATCATTCCTGTGCTTGTGTCTTTATAATAGAATGATTTATAATCCCTTGGGTACATACCCAGTAATGGGATTGTTAGGTCAAATGGTATTTCTATTTCTAGATCCTTGAGGAATCACTACACTGTCTTTCACAATGGTTGCACTAATTTACACTCCCACCAACAGTGTAAAACTGTTCCTATTTCTCCACATTCTCTACAGCATCTGTTGTCTCCAGATTTTTAAATGATGGCCATTCTAAGTGGCATGAGATGGTATCTCAATGTGGTTTTGATTTGCATTTCTCTATTGACCAGTGATGATAAGCATTTTTTCATATATTTACTGGCCACACAAATGTCTTCTTTTGAAAAGTGTTTTAATCCTTCACCCAATTTTTCATGGAATTGTTTGTTTTTTTCTTATAAATTTGTTTAAGTTCTTTGTAGATTCTGTATGTTAGCCCATTGTCAGATGGGTAGATTGCAAAATTTTTTTCCCATTCTGTTTGTTGCCAGTTAACTCTAATGCTAGTTCCTTTTGCTGTGCTGCAGCTCTGAGGTTTAATTAGATCCCATTTGTCTATGTTGGCTTTTGTTGCCATTGCTTTTGGTGTTTAAGCCGTGAAGTCCTTGACTATGCCTATGGCCTGAATGGCATTCCCTAGGTTTTCTTCTAGGGTTTTTTTATGATTTTAGGTCTTAGTTTTAAATCTTTAATGCATCTGGAGTTAACTTTTGTATAAGATATAAGGAAGGGACCCAGTTTCAACTTTCTACACATGAGCTAGCCAGTTTTCCCAACCCCATTTTTAAACAGGAAATCCTCTCCCCATTGCTTGTTTTTGTCAGGTTTTTCAAAGATATGATGGTTGTAGATGTGTGGCATTATATCTGAGGCCTCTGTTCTGTTCCATTGGCCTATATCTCTGTTTTGGTACCAGCACCGTGCTGTTTTGATTACTGTAACCTTGTAGTATAGTTTGAAGTCAGGTAGTGTGAATGACTCCAGCTTTGTTTGTTTTTGTTTTTGTTTTTTTTTCCTTAGGGTTGTCTTCACTATGTGGACTCTTTTTTGGCTCCATATAAAGTTTAAGGTTGTTTTTCCAGTACTGTGAAGAAGGTCATTGGTAGCTTCATGGGAATAGCATTGAGTCTATAAATTACTTTGGGCAGTATGGCCGTTTTCACCATATTGATTCTTTCTAACCATGAGCATGGAATGTTTTTCCATCTGTTTGTTTCCTCTCTTACTTATTTGAGCAGTGGTTTGTAGTTCTCCTTGAAGAGGTCCTTCACTTCCCTTGTTAATTGTATTCCTAGGTATTTTATTCTGTTTGTAATAATTGTGAATGGGGGTTTGCTCATCATTTGGCTCTGTTTGTCTGTTATTGGCATGTAGGAATACTTGTGATTTTTTAACATTGATTTTGTATCCTTAGACTTTGCTGAAGTGGCTTATCATGGAGATTTTGGGTTGAGATGTTGGGGTCTTCTAAATATGCAATCATGTCATCTGCAAAGAGAGACAATTTGACTTCCTCTTTTCCTAATTTTCCACTGGGAATCTCCTGGTCCGTGAGCAACAAAAATTCGTCTGAAAGTGTGGCGTCCTCTGAGCTTTCACTGGGAGCTACAATCCTGAGCTGCTAGTAATCGGCCATCTTGGATCTCTCTCGAAGACATATCATCTTTATTTCATGAATAGCTCAAGATTATAGAAGACTTTAACATAGAAAACTCTTAAAATCACATGTGTGTATACATACAACATTCTTAAATCTGTAATAAAAATGCAGACATGGTAACAGTAAATTGATAGCCATTAACTTTGCCATTTCTACATATGTATGTAAGATATACTATAGGTGAGTACTGTGATATTTCAGAATAGAATATCCTCTTGAGAACTGAATGCAATTTTGTTTCCTTGAGGCTTACATTTACTGTCTTATTAGGTCTGTGCTCAGTGATAACTACAAAGTGTGAAAACATATATATAAATTTTATATCCATCATTAAAAAATCTGGAGACAACAGATTCTGGAGAGGGTGTAGAGAAATAGGAACACTTTACACTGTTGGTGGGAGTGCAAATTAGTTCAACCATTGTGGAAGACAGTGTGGTGATTCCTCAAGGACCTGAAAATAGAAATTCCATTCGACCCAGCAATCCCATTACTAGGTATATACCCAAAGAATTATAAATTGTTCTATTATAAAGACACATGCATACTTACGTTCATTGTGGTGCCATTTGCAATAGCAAAGACTTGGAACCAACCCAAATGTCCATCAACGATAGACTGGATAAAGAAAATGTGCCACATATGTACCATGGAATACTACGCAGCCATAAAAACGATGAGTTTGTGTCCTTCATAGGGACATGGATGAATCAGGAAACCATCATTCTCAGCAAACTGACACAAGGACAGAAAGCCAAACACTGTATGTTATCACTCATAGGTGGGTGTTGAACAATTAGAACACGTGGACACAGGGAGGGGAGCATCACACACTGAAGACAGTCGTGGGGGCTAAGGGAGGACCAACAGGAGGTGGCGAGGGTGGGGAGGGATAATGAGGGGATAAATACCAGACACAGGTGATGAGGGGATAAACTCAGCAAACCACCTTGCTATGTATGTACCTATGCAACAATCCTGCATGATCTGCACATGTATCCCAGAACCTAAAATACAATAAGAAAAGAAAGAAAAGTTTTATATTCAATCAAAGGAGTGTAAATGAAGATTTCCTTCTCCAGCATACTAGATTCCAAAAACTATAGATATTAGGGAGAATAAACTTCATTTGACACATAGTCCTTAACTTTTAGATTCTATAAATTACAACTAGCTTATTTGACAGGATAATTCTTAAAAACAATTACTACAACAAATGTATTGCAATATGTAGACTAAACTAGAAATTATATAGATCTTTATAGTGATTGATTGTGACTCCAGACTTGCCAAAAAGAGATTAGAATCCTTTCATGAATATTTTAGGCTCAGTACGACAAAATCCATTAAATTTGATTCAGTTAAAAAATGTATGAAACGCTGTTAATAGTTGAATAGATTGCATTACTGTTCTGTGGGTAATTCTGTTTTAGGATTGATACTAGATCTAGAAATATCATAATGCAATCAAATTAAGTATTACTTATGAGGGTGTTTTTTTCTTCTTTCTGGGAATCTCGGCAATTTATTATGCACAAACCATATGTAACTGTAATACCTATATCCTAACATCTATGTCAGTACTCTATTTATATAACTTCCAAGTTTTCCTCGTTTCACACTTTAAGTCTGTGCACTCCATACAATCTACCTAACCCACAATAATTTTACTCTTCTTAACATTTCTAAAGCAAATATTCTAAAGTATCATTAGGTAAATTATTTCATTTTCTTATATGGTGAATTTCCCAATCATTGTTTGTTGTGAGCTCTTAATAGATAACTTGTGGATTATATGGATCTATGTGTAATATTTATACATTTGAATATACATTAATATGTGTAATAAAATATATGTAACTCTTTAGCCATGATTATTTATTAACTTTTACCTATATATTCTAATTATGTGAATCTTCATACATATTTCTACATACAAGAATAAAATACTATAAAAAAATCTATGAAGTCAATTTGAATTATCCAGTGCCATTTAAATGTTCTGTTATAATCAACTTATACCTTCTGATTCTCAGAAAATGGGGATACATTTAGACTCCTTAACCATGAAGAATAAGTGAAGTGATGTTTATGACATTTAGCATAGTCTTGTTCACATAGTAAATTATAAAATATGCTGTTATTGTTAGGAAAGGAAGACCCAAAGTTATGAAACCAGATTAATTTTTTTAATTCACAAATAATCTGTTTAATAATGAGGTTTTAATAAACTTTAAGCCATTGGACCACAATATGTACTACTACTACTATTAATTTTTTATCTTGTATTTAATATATAATATTTTTCTATAGATCAAAGATTTTGTACATATAAATTACTTATTTAGCAAAGTTAGATATAACTGTAATTTCTATTCTTACTATTTATTTTTGTTATACTGACAACAAAAAACAATAACCCAACAAAATGAAAATTAAGGCGCCTACCTTAGTGTTGTATATGTTCATCACAAATAAAGACTCCCAGGGAATACAAATCACTTTACTTATTAAATGGAATTTATAAAGTTAGAAAAGGTAATTTTTTTCGAAGATTATTGGATGGAGAAAACAACTTGTTATTTTTTTGTTTGTTTTTTCAGTATGTAACAATTAGTTCCAATTTTCAGAGTGAATGGGAGCCAAAAAAAAATATGAGAGCTAAATGTCATGTGTTTTCCTGGATGGAATCTTGTAACACACGAAACAAAACAAAATTGTATGAGGTAAAAACTAAGGAAATATGAATAAAATATGGAATTTAGTTAATAATGTGTCAATATTACCTCAGTTATAACAAACAAAAATGTTAATACTGGGAGAAACTTGGTACAGAGTATGTAAGAACTGTACACTTTCTCAATATTTTTGTAAATGTAACCAGTTTTAAAAATAAGCCCATTAAAAAATAAATTTATTTGTTTCAAGAAACATATGAATGTCTGAATATAGATTATATTTTTATTTCATGCAGTTAACAAGAAATCTGAACGATTTGAAAATTTCATTCAAATGAAATTTCTCACATAAAGAAAAAGGTATAACAAGCTTCACATATAGAAATATACATCAAAGTTTATTTTTTTCAATTGTATTGTCTCATGTAAGACTGCTCTGCAGGATTACAGATACACATTTTTAAAATAAAGTCTGAAGCCATGGTCTTATCTTTATTTTCTTAGCAAATTTAAAAAAAAAAGACACAGGGAGGGGAGCATTACACACTGGAGTCAGTTGGGGGGAAACAGGGGAGGGACGGTGGGGGGTGGGGAGCTGGGGAGAGATAGCAAGGGGAGAAATGCCAGATGTAGGTGATGGGGAGGAAGGCAGCAAATCACACTGCCACGTGTGTACCTATGCAACAATTTTGCATGTTCTTCACATGTACCCCAAAACCTAAAATGCAATAAAATAAATAAATGGGGGGAAAACAACAACAACAACAAAAAAAACTCTTTTACATTTGACAAATGTTTTACAAACACACACACGCACACACACACACACCAGGAATTTTTAAAAAGTAATAAACTTGCCTATTTCTTAACTAAAATTGAAAAGTTATTGGAAGCTGTATTGAGAAAACATTTCAGACGAGACAGCTGATCCAGAGTAATGCTTTCTAATCCTTTATATTTATAGTTTTTAATATATGCATTCATTGCGTTTATTCTGAGCATTTTGTAGAATAAGAAAACAAATTTCCCTGGGCCCCTCCTGTAAATGTTTAGAAAAATTATCACTGACAAAACTTTTTAAGTAATTTTGAGAACTGATATTGTTTTGAACAGAAAAGGAAAGATAGATGTAGTTTAATTACATTTACATAACAGAAAAAAAAGTGTGCTCTTGTTAGTATAATCATTTCTCTTGTATTTAGGAAATAAAGGCAACATGCAATAAATAATGCTGTAATTGAAAAGTATCAATACAAATGCATTTAAAAGACATCTGGCTGGACGCGGTGGCTCAAGCCTGTAATCCTAGCACTTTGGGAGGCTGAGGCGGGCGGATCATGAGGTCAAGAGATTGAGACCATCCTGGCCAACATGGTGAAACCCTGTCGCTACTAAAAATACAAAACTTAGCTGGGCGTGGTGGAGTGTGCCTGTAGCTACTCAGGAGGCTGAGGCAGGAGAATTACCTGAACCCGGGAGGCAGAGGTTGCGGTGAGCCAAGATTGTGCCCCTGCACTTCAGCATGGGGCCTGGCACCTGGCGACGGAGTGAGACTCTGTCTCAGAAAAAAAAAAAAAGGAGAAATCAGTATGACTGTTGAAGTACCAATGCAATTGAAAAAATAGTCATAATTATAATGTTTACTTGAACTTTAATATTGGGGTATGTCAAAGTACATATGTATAATTCTTCATCAGCAATAGTCATAGTAAAGGGTAGAAATGTTGATTACTCATTAGCTGTATTTATTTAATGCTACATACTATTCATATCTAATATTTAATCTAAAGCCAATATCTTATTTCCTTAGTGAATTAGGAAATTTATTTCTAAAGTGTTCATCTAAGTAAAACTGTCCCTTTTATTATTATTATTATTTGTGATATAGATAAATGATTGCTAATAGATTCTTTTATTTGGGGGAAAATAAGTAATTATTCTCGACTTTCACTGCTTTCCTTCCCAGCCACATCCGATAGTTTTCATCGCTCTTCTTTTCTGTGTGTAGGGGACAAAATCTACTCATTGACTCATTCATGCTTCCCTATTGGGAAAGGTGGGTGCAGCTAATGCCTGTACCAGCAGGAGTTCAGAAGGAAAAAAAAAAAAGAGAGACGTTGAGGATACTCATGATATCCACTCTGTGGTCCAACCTCTCTATCTTACTCCATTCCTCTCTTGTTTGGATTATTCCCATCAACATATAAGCATACTCTCTTTACTTCGTCTAATTAAAAAAAAAAATTCTAATCTCATTTCCTCTGCTGACTATTGTCATATGTTATTAAAACCTTTGTAACAAAATATCTCAAAGAAGTTGTCTAATGTTTTGTGTACAGTTTCTGTTCGTGTATTTTTTAATTCACTTCAGTCTTGCTTTTATATCCATGTTGTGAAATCTGGTAATCAATTTTCAAATCTACCCTTATTTGACTTAACAGTATTTAATGCAGTAATCGATCTTTTTTGTAACAAAATTTCCTCACCTGGTTTTCTTAACACTACTATCTTTCTGGCGTATATTTATTATTATTATTATTATTATTATTTAAGATGGAGTCTCTTCTCTGTCACCCAGGCTGCAGTGCAATGGTACCATCCGGGCTCACTGCAACTTCCAACTCCCTGGTTCAAGCGATTCTCCTATCTCAGCCTCCCAAGAAGCTGGGATTACAGGTGTGCACCACCATGCCTGGCTAATTTTTGTATTTTTAGTGGAAACGAGGTTTTGCCATGTTGACCAGGCTGGTGTCAAACTCCTGACTTCAGGTGATTCGCCCCCCTCGGCCTCCCAAAGTGCTAGAATTACAGGCGTGAGCCACCGCACCTGCCCCTTATCATTCTTAATAGTTGATTTCTCTTTTCTCAGACCTCTTAATGCTAGAGTGTTTCAAAATATAGGCCGTATTCCTCTGTGTTTCACTTTCTCCCTGGTTACCATTTTGTTGATTTTATCACATTCGGTCAATGTTATGACTTTACAATCTCTCTATATAATTGACTTTTAAAGTTACATATATGTGGTTCAGTTATTTGACCTCAAGTTTAGACTAATAAGTAGAATCTCTTATTAGATATTTACACTTGGACTTCAAAATTGACCTCTTATCTTATCCCAGAAACCCAATTCACAAATAGCTTCACATGATTTCATTTAATAGTAACTTTCACATATCTACTTGCTTTATTTTCCTTCTTTCCTTCAAACCTTGCTGAATCCATCAGCAATCCTTCTGGCTTTATAATAAAAATGTAAAAAAATAAAGCAAATGCCATCCTAATCTCCTGAGATTTCCTTCTTGTCATGGTTTCTTATATTTTATTCTCAAGACAGTAGCCAGAGGTCTACAGAAATGTGTCAAATGTTACACTTAGCGTTTTGCAAATTGCATTGTATGTCATTGGGAGGACTATACTTCTAATTAAATAAAAGAAATTATTTATTATATACTGGCTGATGATATTACTGGCAAAAACAATAATATGTTTGCAGGAGTACATGTTTTAATCACATATGTTGGGCCTGGAAACTCTGTAGTAGCTCCACATTCTCTATACACAGGGATCTGGGCATTTAGTTTCACTTCTTGCACACGAGAGGAAATGTTTTACAAATGGTCATGAAAGAAATTTGCCCAGTTGTTGGTTGAACACATGAAGAAATAGGAAAATGGGAATTTCCTCTTTTTAGAATGCTTATATGTTAATTTCCTTAATTTAACAAATACTTATTGAGGCATTGCAAGCAGGCATATTCACACTGAAAATTCTAGAAAATATGAATGCATGTCTTTTTGGTAGAAAAATTTATTTTGTCCACCAAACCTCAGCAATATGCAATTTACCCATGTAAGAAATCTGCAATCGTACCCTCCGAATGTAAAATAAAAGTTGAAAAAAGAGAAAACTCTTTAAAACATAAGTATGAAAAATATGTTAGTAGATAAGGTTAATACATATTTTTAGGTTTCCTTAAATTACAATACAATTCCTTAACAAATAATGAATTATTCCATCTTCATACCTCTTGTTGAAATTATATGGCATGTCTTACCATTGAGGAAATGCCATTTTAACTATGCATAGAAAGTAAGTGTGAAAGTACCTTTGTAAGACGAAGGTAATAAAACTAGTAATACTGTAACTGGGTTCCTAATCTTCAATTTAAACCAAATTCACTTCTAGGGAAACTTTTAGACATATTAATGATGAAGCTGTTTATGCTTAAACAGATAGTTTATTTAATGCTCCACCAATCAAGAGAGTTAAATGTTCTAATTTACTATATGCTAAGTGTTTTATTTCCAAGTTTGATGCTTAAAATTCTTATGTGACAAGAAAATGACCTTGCTTTTCCTACAATACTTTTTTCTAAGAAAACCCACATGCCCTTTACTGAAGTTTATTATATTGACATTGCCAGTCCAGTCAAGTCTCCCTAAAAGCCAAAGTGGATGAAAACATCACAGTTTTATATTTATATCTTGATTCATTCGGCTTGGATTTATCATGTTATGACAAATTTATTACCAGAGCTTTACCCACTTTGAAGATTCTGATAGTGTTTCATGATGAAATAGAAAATATGTCTACAGGATCATCCAAACACCCTATGATTGAGAGCAGCCTTTACTAGATATTAGAAAGGCTACATTGTATCACATTGTTGTTAGAGCATTTCTACTTTATATCCTTGATTTTTATTTTTATGTAGTGTCTGACCTGTCCCCTGATAGCTTTTAAGATGTTGCCCTATCTGTGCTCTTTCCTAATATTGTCGTAATATGTCCCTGAATATATATTAACATGATTTTTAAATTGTATATTTATGAGCATCTGGTAGTTGGTGTAAATGAGATCACTTCTTCGTGTTTTTTTTCTGGAAGCTGAAATTACTTTTGTTTTTATTTGTTGTTGTTTTATCTCAATGTTGCTGTTCAAATATGTATTCTATTGCAGCTAATTGAATTGAGCAAGAATGCCACGTTATGTATCCTTTCAGCTAGAAAGTATTGAGCTCATTTTAGAGATAAATGTTTTACTGGGCAATGTAAAAAAAAAAGTAGTTTACATTAGAGAAAAATAAAAGTGAGGAAAATTAAAGTTACTGACAAGTGCAGCAAATGGCATTTATAAATTTAGAGGAAAACACCCCTAGCATCATTTTATTTAACTTAACCTTGCCTTATGGTAATGAAAATTTTCCTCTATATGTCCTTGATTGCTATTGTCTATCCCTCCAAGATAATTTTAAGAGAATTATTAAAATCTTTCAGAAAAAAATAACTCCAGGGTAAGTATACAGATACTTAAATAAGAAACAAACACTTTTCATTAGATTTTTCAGTTTGGCTGTCTGTATAGAATACTTTTTGCCACTTTATAGATACCCTGTGACAGTTTGTAGATACTCTGTTTTGAAATATTTGGAACAGGTAGAGAGGTTCAGCTGGTG
Organism: Cebus imitator; assembly: GCF_001604975.1. Classification (NCBI taxonomy): domain Eukaryota; kingdom Metazoa; phylum Chordata; class Mammalia; order Primates; family Cebidae; genus Cebus; species Cebus imitator. The sequence goes on from NW_016107332.1 coordinate 9,278,735, forward strand.
TGATCAAACTGGCAATGTCTATAGTTGGGATATGCCACTATCTTAATACAATATTTTAAAACATCATACTACCCTTTATCATTTTGTGAGTCAACCTTAAATTGCAGGTGATATACATGTAGACTGGTAAAGGAGGAAGTGTAACGTAATAATCAGATCAACGGAATCAGTCATTTAGTCAGTGAAGTAATAGACTGCAGAACCCATTATACTCTTATTTATTCTATTTCCAAGACATAATAGTTATGTGTTGATTGTAAACTTATGAAAGGAATTTTATGAATTTAACACGAATTTAAATTATAAAAGGAAAAATATTAAATACATTGGGAAATTGGATAATTGTTATAGATTCTATTTACTTTATAAATTCTAAACTATCATGAATGTGGCACATTATGTTTTAGTTTTCTATTTATTTGTGTTTAAATATTCAGAAGTTATACAATGCGTGGAATTTTAAATCTAGTTTTTCTCTTACTTTAGCTTAAACCATATGAACACTTTTATATTGCCAAATGAATTTAGGGAAACATTATTAATTGTGGAATTTTGCTGTGTTTTGACTGATACTTAACCCCATTGGCAAATTTTGGAACTAAATCTGGATCTTACTGTCAAAAATCCTAAAAGGGTTGCTATGAGGTTTAAATAAGCTAAAATTATACAAAACTAGAGCAATGCTTGACAAATATTATATGGGAATATAAACGTAGTGAAAATAATTTTCACCTATCTTTATTTGTATATTTGTGCTTATAATATGTCCATTACTAAATGAAGATTTTATTAATTATATGTGTTCTATTTTGATTTTGTTCTATACAACTTGAATTACTTTCAAATCTCTTAGTTTTTTTCTTCTCAGGCTTTTAATGTTTTTGTTAATTCCTCCCATTCTGATGGATCCTTAAAAGTTAAGTGTTCTCTGGATTTTAAACCTACCTCACTTCTTTATATTCATACTCTCCCTAGAACACGTCAACAGTGTTGTGGCTTTAAATGTCATCAATATAATAATAATTTGGAGATTTATATATTTAGTTCCCAGTTGTCCCTTGAACCACAGAACCACATATACAACAACTTGTTTATATATTAATTTGTTGATACAATCCTCATCCTGAACTTAATGTGCCCAAATAGAATATTTGTTTGATCTCAACCTCTGCAAGCTACACATTTTACTTCAATGTTTCCAAAGTTTGTAAATAGCAATTGAACCACCCTCCACCCAGTTGCTCATGCTGAAAGTCTGGGAGTCATCTTGAGTATTCTTTCACTTCCACACTTAATTCTTCAAAGAGCTTTTAGACTCAAACTCAGAATAACCTGCCTAAATTGTTTATTTCTCTGCATCTTCACTATTCTCACGATTGTCCAAGGTTTTTATTTTTTACCTAGAGGATTGTGATAGCTACTAATCAACTACCGGCTTACACTCTGTCCTCTAGTATACTTCCTATAGTACCTAAAGGGATGTTTTTTTCCCCATAGGAAACTTACTTTTCAAAAAATGTTTTAATTTTTATTTACATTTCTTTTTATTATATTTTAAGTTCTAGGATACACGTATAGAAAGTGCAGATTTGTTATATTGTTGTATATGTGCCATGGTGGTTTGCCACACCCATCAACCCATCATCTATATTAGGTATTTATCTTAAGTCTATCCCTCCCCTTGCCTCCCACCCCTCAACATGCCCTAGTTTGTGACATTCCCCTCCCTGTGCTCATATGTTCTCATTATTCAACTACCACTTATGAATGAGAAAATGCGGTGTTTTGTTTTCTGTTCCTGTGTTAGTTTGTTGAGAATGATAGTTTCCAGCTTCATCCATGTCCCTGCAAAGGACATGAACTCATTCTTTTTTATGGCTGCGTAGTATTCCATGGTGTATCTGTGCCGCATCTTCTTTATTTAGTCTATCGTTGATGGGCACATGGGTTGAGTCCAAGTCTTTACTATTGTGAATAATACTGCAACAAACATATATGTGCATGTGTCTTTATAGTAAAATGATTTCTAATGGTTTGGGTATATACCCAGTAACAGGATTGCTGAGTCAAACGGTATTTCTGGTCTAGATCCTTGAGGAATCACCACACTGTCTTCCAGGATAAGTTTCACCCCCACCACCAGTGTAAAAGCATTCCTATTTCTGCCCATCCTCTCCAGCAACTGTTGTTTCCTGTCTTTTTAATAATCTCCATTTTAAGAGGTGCAAGGTGGTAGCTCATTGCGGTTTTGGTTTGCATTTCTCTAATGACCAGTGATAATGAGCTATTTTTCATATGTTTGTTGGCCACATAAATGTCTTCTTGTAAGAAGTGTCTGCTCATATCCTTTGACCACTTTTTTAATAGGGTTGCTTGCTTTTTTCCTTGTACATTTGCATAACTTCATTGTAGATTCTGGATATTAGCCGTTTTGTAAGATTGATAGACTGCAAAAATTTACTCCCATTCTGTAGGTTGCCTGTTCACTCTGATGATAGTTTTTTTTTTTTTTTTTTCTGTGCAGAAGCTCTTTAGTTTATTAGATCCTATTTGTCCATTCTAGCTTTATTGAAATTACTTTTGGTGTTTTAGTCATAAACTTTTGCCCATGCCTATGTCCTGAACGGTATTGCTTACATTTTCTTCCAGACTTTTTGTGGTTTTAGGTCTTAATTTAGGCCTTTAATCCATCTTGAGTTAACTTTTGTATAAGGTGTAGAAAAGGGTCTAGTCTCAGTTTTCCGTGTATGGCTAGACAGTTTTCTCAGCACCATTTATTAAATAGGGAATCCTTTCCCCATTGCTTGTTTTGTCAAGTTTGTCAATGACCAGATGGTTGTAGATGTGTGGCATTATTTTTGAGGCCTCTCTTCTGTTCCATTGGTCTATACACCTGTTTTGGTATCAGTACCATGCTCTTTTGGTTCCTGTAACCTTGTAGTATAGTTTGAAGTCAGGTAGCATGATGCCTTCAGCTTTGTTCTTTTTGCTTAGGATTGTCTTGGCTGTATGGGTTCCTTTTTCATTCCATATGAAATTGTTGAAGTATTTTTTTTTTCTAATTCTGTGAAGGAAGTCAATGGTAGCTTGATGGAGATAGCGTTGAATCTATAAATTACTTTGGGCAATATGGCCATTTTAATGATACTAATTCTTCCTATCCACAAGCATGGAATGTTTTTCCATTTGTTTGTGCCCTCTCTTATTTCCTTGAGCAGTGATTTGTAGTTCTCCTCGAAGAGTTACTTCACATCCCTTGTAAGCTGTATTCCTAGGTATTTGATTCTCTTTGTAGCAATTGTGAATGGAGTTCATTCCTGATTTGGCTCTCTGTTTGTCTATTATTGTTGTATAGGAATGCTTATAATTTTTGCACATTGATTTTGTGTCCTCAGGCTTTGCTAAATGTGCATATTAGCTTAAGGAGTTTTGGGGCTGAAACAATTGGGTGTTCTTTATATACAATCATGTCATCTATAAACAGAGCCAATTTGACTTCGCCTCTTACTATTTGAATACTCTTTATTTCTTTCTCTTGCCTGGTTGCCCTGGCCAGAGCATCTGATACTGCATTGAAAAGGAGTGGTGAGAGAGAGCATCCTTGTCTAGTGCTGATTTTCAAAGAGAATACTTCCAGCTTTTATCCCTTTGCTATGATATTGTCTGTGGGGTTTGTCATAAATAGCTCTTACTATTTTGAGATATGTTTCATCATTACCTAGTTTATTGAATGTTTTTAGCAAGAGTGGTGTTGAATTTTATTGAAGGCCTTTTCTGCAACTATTGAGATAATCATGTGGTTTTTGTCATTGGTTCTGTATGTGATGGATTATGTATATTGATTTGTGTATTTTGAATCAGTCTTGCATTTCAGGGATGAAGTCAACATGGTGGATAAGCTTTTTAATGTGCTACTAGATTCTGTTTGCCAGTATTTTTTTTATTGAGGATGTTCACATCCATGTTCATCAGGAATACTGATCTGAAATTTTCTTTCTTTCTTTTTTTTTTTTTTTTTTTTTTGCTGAGGGTTGGGGTCTTTGCCAGGTTTTGGTATCAGGATGATACTGGCCTCATAAAATGAGTTATGAAGAAGTCCTTCTTTTTCAACTGTTTGGAATAGTTTCAGAAGGTATGGTACCAGCTCCTTTTTGTACCTCTGGTAGAATTCAGCTGTGGCTCTGTCTGGTCCTGGACTTTTTTGGTTGGTAGGCTATTAATTACTGCCTCAATTTCAAAACTTGTTATTGGTCTATTCAGGGATTTGACGTCTTCCTGGTTTAGTCTTTGGAGGGTGTATGTGCCCAGGAATTTATGCATTTCTTCTAGATTTTCCAGTTTATTTGTGTAGAGGTGTGTCTAGTATTCTCTAATGGTAGTTTGTATTTCTGTGGGATCAGTAGCGATACCCCACCCAAAGGGACTTTTTTTTTAACATTTATTTCTCTCCCTCGTTAGTAATTTCTAGGTTTTTTGTTTTGTTTTGTTTTCTAAGGTTTCTATCCTACATGATCTGCTACTGCCTATAATTCAGATACATCTGTAATGACTTTTTTCTGGTTTTGGTATTTAATTGTGACAACATTTTTTTCTGTCCCTTGAGTATCCCATTATGTTAATTGCAACAGGGTCTTTGCACAGCAAGTCACCATATCCTCAAATGGCTTGTTCCTTTCTTATTTCAGGTTTCAGCTGAAAGAGGCCCTGCTTCCTGAATTTCATTCATTTTCCTAGGCACTGTCTGAAAGTACTCTGATTTTGCTTACTCCAACAGCACCACTTGCTGAATTTCATTTATTTGCTTACTTTACATTTTGTTTCTTTTACTTATGGAATGTAAACTGGATAGAAACCTTGTCTCTGTATGTCTTGTTCATTGCTGTTACATCCTGAAAACCTTGAATTATTCTAAATCAATATACTGGTTAAAGATATATCTGAATGAATGAATTCAGAAATTAATATTCACAGCAAATATGTGACTCATGTAATCATATTTGATGTCATCTTACAGATAACAAAGCTTCAGCATAGGAGTAGATAATTCACTGAAAATTATAAAGCCAATAAATGCAAAAGTTAAGCTCAAACCCTGGCAATCAAGAATAAAATTCCATTTTCCTTATTTTTGAACTGTTGGATCCATAAGGACAGAATAAATTTCTTTTTTGTTTGCTATATGATAATGCCGAATTGATATCTTACCATTCTGTCATTAAGATATACTTTTCCAATTGTCAATTATTCCACTAAATTTCTTATTTTTCTCTTACCTGCATCTCAAAATCTTTAGGTATAATTCTGAAGCAAACAAATTTAGGAATATTTATATAATTTTTATGTGAAAGTTATTCCTAAATAAAACACATATAAACATAAAAATATTACAAATATTTTTCTTAGCTGCATATTATATATATATATATATATATGATTGCATTTTAAGTTCTTAGAGAATATGCAGGATTGTTGCATAGGTACATACATGGCAATGTGCTTTGCTGCCTCTATTCCCATCACCCATATCTGGCATTTCTCCCCATGTTATGCCTCTGCAACTCCCTACCCCCCACTGTCCCTCCCCTAGTCCACCCCGACAGACCTCAGTGTGTGCTGCTCCTCTTCCTGTGTCCGTGTGTTCTTATTGTTCCACACCCTCCTATTAGTGAGAATATGCGGTGTTTGATTTTCTTTTCTTGTGTCAATTTGCTGAGAATGATGGTTTCCAGGTTCATCGGTGTCCCTAAAAGGACACAAACTCATCGCTTTTTATGGCTGCGTAATATTCCATGGTGTATATGTGCCACATTTTCCCTGTCCAGTCTATCATCAATGGGCATTTGGGTTGGTTCCAAGTCTTTGCTATTGTAAATAGTGCTGGAATGAACATACACATGCATGTGTCCTTATAATAGAATGATATAATCCTTTGGATATATACACAGTAATGGGATTGCTGGGTCAAATGGAATTTCTATTTCTAGATCCTTGAGGAATCGCCACACTGTCTTCCACAATGGTTGAACTAATTTACACTCCCACTAACAGTGTAAAAGTGTTCCTATTTCTCCACATCCTCTCCAGCATCTGTTGTCTCCAGATTTTTTAATGATCGCCATTCTAAGTGGCCTGAGATGCTATCTCAAAGTAGTTTTGATTTGCATTTCTCTAATGACCAGTGATGACGAGCATTTTTTCATGCTTGTTGGCCTCATATATGTCTTCTTTAGAAAAGTATCTGTTCATATCCTTTGCCCACTTTTGAATGTGTTTGTTTGTTTTTTCTTGTAAATCTGTTTTAGTTCATTGTAGATTTTGGATAATTGTAAAAATGTTTTCCCATTCTATTGGTTCCCTATTCATTCTAATGATAGTTCCTTTTGCTGTGCAGAAGCTCTGGAGTTTAATTAGATCCCATTTGTCTATTTTGGCTTTTGTTTCCAGTGCTTTTGGTGTTTTAGTCATGAAGTCCTTATCTATGCCTATGTGTTGAATGGTTTTGCCTAGGTTTTCTTCTAGGGTTTCATGGTGTTAGGTCTTATGTTTAAGACCTTAACCCATCTGGAGTTAATTTTAGTGTAAGTTGTCAGGAAGAGGTCCAGTTTCTGCTTTCTTCACATGGCTAGCCAGTTTTCCCAACACCATTTATTAAATAGGGAATCCTTTCCCCATTGCTTGTTTTTGTCAGGTTTGTCAAAGATCAGATAGTTGTAGATGTGTGGCATTGCCTCTGAGGCCTCTGTTCTGTTCCATTGGTTTATATCTCTGTTTTGGTACCAGTACCATGCTGTTTTGATTACTGTAACCTTGTAGTATAGTTTGAAGTCAGGTAGCATGATGCCTCCAGCTTTGTTCTTTTTGCTACGAATTGAATTGGCTATGCAGGCTCTTTTGGTTCCATATGAAGTTTAAGGTGGTTTTTTCCAGTTCTGTGAAGAAGGTCATTGTTAGCTTGATGGGGATAGCGTTGAATCTATAAATTGCTTTGGGTGGTATGGACACTTTCATGATATTGATTCTTCCTAACCATGAGCATGGAATGTGTCTCCATCTGTTTCTGTCCTCTCTTATTTCGTTGAATGGTGATTTTAGTTCTCCTTGAAGAGGTCTTCACATCTTTGTTAGTTATATTCCTAAGTATTTTATTCTCTTTGTAGCAATTGTGAATGGCAGTTCATTCTTGATTTTGCTCTCTTTAAGTCAGTTATTGATGTATAGGAAAGCTTGTGATTTTTGCACATTGATTTTGTATCCTGAGACTTTGATGAAGTTACTTCTCAGTTTAAGGAGATTTTGGGCTGAGATGATAGTGTCTTCCAAATACACAATCATGTCATCTGCAAATAGAGACAATTTGACTTCCTACTTTTCTAATTGAATACCCTTTATTTATGTTTCTTGCCTGACTGCTCTGGCTAGAACTTTCAATACTACATTGAATAAGAGTGGTGAGAGAGGGCATCCTTGTGTAGTGCCATATTTCAAAGGGAATGCTTCCAGTTTTTACTCAGTCAGTATGATATTGGTTGTGGGTTTGTTGTAAATAGCTTTTATTATTTTGAGATATATTCCATCGATACCTAGTTTATTGAGAGTTTTTAGCATAAAGTGCTGTTGAATTTTGTCAAAGACCTTCTCTGCATCTATTGAAATAATCATGTGGTTTTTGTGTTCAGTTCTGTTTATGTGGTGAATTACGTTTATAGATTTGTGTATATTGAATCAGGCTTGCATCCCCGGGATAAAGCCTACTTGATCATGATAGATAAGCTTTTCGATGTGTCATTGCAATAGGTTTGCCAGTATTTTATTGAAGATTTTTGCATCTATGTTCATCATGGATATTGGCCTAAAGTTTTCTTTTCTTGTTGAATCTCTGGCAGGTTTTGGTATCAAGATGATGTTGGTCTCATGAAATGATTTGGAAAGGATTCTCTCTTTTTGGATTGTTTGAAATGGTTTCAGAAGAAGTGGTGCCAGCTCCTCTTTTTATGTCTGATAGAATTCAGCCATGAACTCATCTGGACCTGCCCTTTTTTTGGTTAGCAGGCTATTATATGCAGCCTCAACTTCTGCCCTTGTTATTGGTCTATTCAAGGTTTGAACTTCTTCCTGGTTTAGGATTGGGAGAGGGTAAGTGTCCAGAAATTTATCCATTTCTTCCAGGTTTACTGGTATATGTGCATAGAGTTGTTTGTAGTAATCTCTGATGGTGGTTTGTATTTCTGTGGAATTTGTAGTGATATCCCCTTTATCATTTTTTATTGCATCTATTTGATTCTTCCTTCTTTTCTTTTTTATTAATCTGGCTAGTGGTTTATTTTGTTGATCTTTTCAAAAAACCAGCTCCTGGATTTATTGATTTTTTTTTTGTGTGTGTGTGTGTTTCTGTCTCCTTCAGTTCTGCTTTTATCTTAGTTATTTCTTGTCTTCTGCCAACTTTTGAGGTTTTTTTTTTTTTTTTTTTTCTCCATCCCTTTATTTTGAGCCTATATGTATCCTTGCACATGAAACGGTTTCCTGGATACAGCACACCAATGGATTTTGACTTATCCAATTTCCAGTGTGTGCCTTTTGATTGGGGTATTTAGCTCATTTATGTTTAAGCTTAATATGTTATGTGTGATTTTGATCCTGCCATTTTGGTGCTAGCTGGCTGTTTTTCTTGTTAGTTGATGCAGTTTCTTCATTGTGTTGATGCTCTTTACCATTTGGTACTTTTTTGGAGTGGCTGGTACTGGTTGTTCCCTTCTATATTTAGTGCTTCTTTCAGGGGCTCTTGTAAAGCAGGCCTAGTGGTGATGAAATCTCTGAGCAATTGCTTGTTCATAAAGGATTTTATTTATCCTTCCCTTATGAAGCTTAGTTTGGCTGGATAGGAAATTCTAGGTTGAAAGTTCTTTTCTTTAAGGATGTTGAATATTGGCCCCCACTCTCTTCTGGCTTGTAGGGTTTCTGCAGAAAGATCTGCTGTGAGTCTGATGGGCTTCCCTTTGTGGGAAACACCACCTTTCCCCCTGGCTGCCCTTAGCATTTTTTCCTTCATTTCAACTCTAGTGACTCTGAAAATTATGTGCCTTGGGGCTGCTCTTCTTGAGGAATATCTTTGTGGTGTTCTCTGTATTTCCTGAACTTCAATGTTGGCCTGCCTTGCTAGGTTGGGAAAGCTCTCCTGGATAATATCCTAAAGAGTGTTTTGCAGCTTTGATTCATTCTCTCCATCACATTCAGATACATCTATCAAATGTAGATTAGGTCTTTTCATATAATCTCATGTTTCTTGGAGGTTTTGTTCATTTCTTTTTATTCTTTTTTCTCTAATCTTGCCTTCCCTTTTTATTTCATCGAGTTAATCTTCACTCTCTGATATCTTTTCTTCTGCCTGGTCGATTCAGCTATTGAAACTTGTGTAAGCTTTGTGAAGTTCTCGTTTTGTGTTTTTCAGCTCCATCAATTCATTTATATTCCTCTCTAAGCTGTCTATTCTTGTTAGCATTTAATCAAACCTTTTTTCAAGGTTCTTAGTTTCTTTGCATTGGGTTAGAACATGATCTTTTAGCTCAGAGAAGTTTATTATTACCTGCCTTCTGAAGCCTGTTTCTGTGAATTCATCAGACTCTTTCTCCATCCAGCCTTGTTACCTTGCTGGTGAGAAATTGTGACCCCTTTGAGGAGGAGAGGCATTTTGGTTTTGGGTCTTTTCATCCTTTTTGTGATGGTTTCTTCCCATCTTTGTGGATTTATATACCTGTGGTCTTTGTGGTTGGTGACTTTCAGATGGGGTCCCTGAGTGGGCATCCTTTTAGTTGTTGATGAAGTTATTTCTTTCTGTGTCTTAGTTTTCCTTTTAACAGTCAGGCCCCCCTACTGTAGGACTGCTGGAAGTCCACTCCAGACCCTGCTTGCCTGGGGATCACCTGCAGTGGCCGCCGAACAGTAAGGGTTGCTGCCAGTTTCTTCTTCTGTTATCTTTGTTCCAGAAGGATACCTGCCAGATGTCAGCCTGAGCTCTCCCTTATGAGGTGTCTCTTTTGTTATATGGGGGTCAGGGAGCTGCTTGAGGAGACAGTCTGTCCCTTACAGAAGTTCAAGGGCTGAGCTGTGAGCTCTGTTGTTCTGTTCAGAGATGCTGGGCAGGTACATTTATGTCTGCTGCAGCAGAACTCATAACTGCCTTTTTTTTGCCAGGTCCTCTGTCCTTGGAAGGTGGGGCTTTATTTATAAGTTCCTGTCATTCTGCTGCCTTTTTTCAGAGATGACCTGCCCAGTGAGGAGGTAGCATAGTCACAATCTGCCAGTAGAGGCATTGCTGAGCTGCCGTGGGCTCTGTCCAGCTGCTGTGTGAACTTCCTTGCAGTTTTGTTTATAGGGGTGTAGTTAGAACTGCCTCAGTAATGGTGGTCTGCCTTAGTAATGGCGGACTGCCTCGGTAATGATGGACTGCTTGGGTAATGGTGGACTGCCTTGGTAGTAGTGGATTGCCTTGGTAATGGCAGATGCCCTTCCCCTCACAGAGCTGGATCATCCCAATTCCAGCTGTGGCTTGCTGTGAAACTCTCAATCCAGAGAGTTTCAGATTGCTGGTCTTTGTGGGGGTGGGATCAGCAGAGCCAGATCACCTGGCTCCCTGTTTCAGCCCTCTTTTTTTCATTTGAATGGGTGACTCTGTCTCTCAATTGTTCCAGTCACCAGTTGAAACGGAGCCTGGATTTGTGTGAGTATTTGTGCAGAGACCTGCTGCAACAGCCATGCTGGAGACTCATGGTGCTTTTCTGCCTGGGAATTTCCTGGTTTGTGGGCAGGAAAAATTCATTTGGAAATGCGGTGATCACTCACCCTCTGCATTGTTGCTGGGAACTGCAATCCAGAGCTGTTCCTATTTGGCCATCTTGGATCCTCCTCCTTAGCTGCATATTTTTAACAAAGGGTAAAATGAAGAAAATGCATTATTAAATTTTGAAAGTAATTTTTAACAACAACCATAATATTTTACATACTGAAAATTTATCAAATATGAATAAAGAAGCAAAACTACCTGTTCCTTCTTATATAATTATTTGAATTCTATATTTCTCACAGTGAATTTCAGTGATGTAACAATACCTTGGTGTACTTGGAGTTTTAATCTTTACAAAAACTACACACATTTGGAAGTAGAAAAGTTGTCAAGAACAATTTATTAAAGATATTAGAGAAAGTGTGTTTAGCATTTCAAATAATTATATTTCACTGCTGAGGTCATAAGCCTCAAGCAAAATTTTGGCATGCTTTTTTTCCTTATTAATAATTTATTATATGTGATTTATCTTTATCTATTTAGAGAATTCTTGCTGCTAGCTTTATGGTGGTATTTTGCAATAGACGACATTCATTTTTGTTACATATTTTATTCATAATTAATATGTAAATATTTCCCAAGTAAATTACCATATACACTTGATAAAATACAACATGTTATTTTAAAAATTAAAATATGACAGATATTTAAATGAAACATAGTGCCATCTTCATAGAGATCTTTAAAACACAACAGTGTTTAATATATTTGTCAATTATGTCATTGTTCAGTTGACCACTCAGGCTGTGACATTAACCATTGTATCCTTCTAGTGTTGGTACAGAATGTGGCAAGGGATATCAAACTGCTGACATAAACCCTGCTTTGTTATAAGACACACAAGTATTAGCAGATGCTTTTATGTTCCGTGCTAAAGATGACCACCCCCTCCAATTCACACTATCAATATTGCCTTGAACATATTATTGTTGATTTTAATGCTTAAAGAAAGGTCATCATAATTAAGGTTAATTTAGGCATCTGAAACTTATGGTCAATTGTATGTTTACAATCTTTTTCAAAATTGTACAACTATTTTTCCCGTTTTCAATTTGTCACAATCATTACGTATTTTGATATCAAACATTTTGCACTATAACACATATCCTTGGCTTCCAGCAGGGTAAAATTTTGAGGCAAATATTACATTTGCTATTCATTTTTTCTTTTTTTATCATTATACCTCTAACACAAATTAGTATGTTTCAAATCTCTTATCATTATAATTAACTTATTCATTATGGTTGAGGATTCACTTCCGTTTTATACCAGCATTATGAATATTTTAATTATAAATAAATTCCCTCAAAAGATTATCTTAACTTTCTGATGAAAAGCAATGATATTATTTACTCCTTAATTATATCTTTTTACCTGAATCTTGAAATCTGTTTTAAAACATTTTGTTTCAAATTATCAGGCAAGTTAATTTTAGCATTCTAATTATTTGAACAGTTGTTATTATAGGTATATTTGTTCTACTGTAAAGTACAAACATTTTTCTTCTATTTGAGACCATGATTCAAACTCAATGAAAAGTTAAAATGAAGTGAATATATTTATTTCCAAAATTTTCTGAAATTAGTGTTTGCCAATGTTCGCATTCAGTCCATCAGAAGATGAATGAGTTCCCAGATTAAATAAAGGTTTTCTTCAATATTTACAGAAAGCAATAGCAGATTAAAATGTTAATAAGATTCTGAAAATTTTTAAATCCATTTTTGTCTACACTGCTTTAATTTTCCTGATTTGTCACTCTCTTCCCTGTTCCTTCATTCTCAGAAAATTGATACAAGAACAGAAAATCTCACTCATAGGCGGATGCTGAACAATGAGAACACATGGACACAGGGAGGGGAGCATCACACACTGGGGTCTGTCGGGGGAGAATAGGGGAGGGACATTGGGAGGTGAGGAGTTGGGGAGGGATAACATGGGGAGAAATGCCAGATATAGGTGATGGGGAGGAAGGCAGCAAACCACACTGCCATGTGTCTACCTATGCAACAATCTTACATGTTCTTCACATGCACTCCAAAACCTAAAAAGCAATAAAAAAAAAAAAAGAAATTTTATTTTCCTCTTCTTCTCTTGTCTCTTTTCTTCTATTCTCTTTAATATAAAGCCAGTAAACTGATCACACACTGTTTATTCTACAGAAAACACGTACATTGAAGTCAGACCTGTTGAGATGAAATCCTAGCTCAGTGTTACAGCATTACTCTCTTTAGATGAATTAGTGTTTCTCTCTGGACTTCAGTTTCCCCATTTGCACATGCACAGTTAAATATTTATTATCTTAATATTTTATGTCTTGAAAGTAACATAAATGTTTTCAAACTTGCTAAAATGGCATGTCCACATCTTAATATATTGTGATATTTATTACTTTATAACTGCTGCATGACTAGCAGGGTACTAAAAGTTTCAAGAACAAAATAGAAAATCATATTACTGATTAAAAAATATCTGTTAATAAGAGAGAAATCAAAGTGGGACAACCTAAGTTTAAGAAAGATGGTAATACTAATTTGTAATTTAAAATGAGGGTGTAATTTTAATTTTCTATAGGACTTGGGTAGTAGCACAGCAAAGTGTTTAGAAGTGTATCAATCTTGGAATAATAGAAAGAAATCACACAGTGGGTTACACAGGAATTTTAATAGTAAAACTTATTAAAATATGGTGAAAGAGTAACCATAAGATAATTGTTTAAGAAAACTTTCTATGGTATATTAGGGCCCAGAAAAAGCGCCAAAGGAAGAATAACTTTGGAAGGAGACCTCCCTCCCAACCTTCAAGTTCAGTACTCACTGGAAACTGTGTAGTTCAGTACCTTGGATAGCAGAGATCTGCTGGATTGCCCAGGCAGTAGTTGTTCCACAGTCACTGGGCAAGCCGTTAGAAAAGTCTTCCAAGTGCAGCCAGAGAACAGATGAACAGTAACTCATGGCTTAGGCATATGGAGGAAGTGGGATGGAGAGGAGCTGTGGAGATAGCTGGCTATAGAGGAAGCACTGGTGCACAATAGGACCTGACTGGGCATTGCTGGGATAGTAAGGGACGATGGGTCTCTCCAGGACTGCAGGCAATACATGTATGGGCTTTCAGAGAGTAATCAGGGCACTTGTACAAATCAGGAAGCTTTTGAGACACAGTTTTTGTATAGAGAGGGACACACAGAAGGTTACCTTAGTCTACAGCTGAAAGGCCATGGAAAGATCATGCTATGAACATAGGCTGGGAGAGACTTAGCAGTAAGTTCTCATACCCATACATCTTACCCACTATAGTAGTCAGAAATCTCAGGAAAGCCTGTCTTCCTACAATGCTTTTACAGTGCCCTCTACTGGGAAAGCTTAACAGAATGCTCACTTTAATGGAAAAATGCTTTAAAAAGTTTATTCTATTGCTGTTACATAGGCTGAAGGGTGAATTTTGAACTGAGAGATAATAAATTAATAAGTGGCACAAAGGTGAAGATAGCTGAGACATATTTCTTGATGTTTCATACCTACATTCTGCGTTCACACTTTTCTTTTTTCTACTTTGTAAACATAACTAGATATGCAATTGCTTAAATGTTGTTTATCACAAATTGCATTCAAAATTGTTTTAACAATATTTTAGTAGCTCTTATATGTTCTAAAATTTCCTTACGTAGGAAAAACTGTTTTGTTACTACTTATAGAGGAAGAGGACATGATAAATAGTTACTAATGACAAACCTGTACGCAGTTTACATTCATTTTCTTATTCAGTCCTAAAGACAGCGAAGTTGTTACCGACTGAATGTTTGAGCCCACTCAAAATGTTTATGTTGAAATCCAAACCACCCCTCTATGTGATTGTACTTTGAGGTGGAGGGTGTTGGGAGGTGATTATGTTTTAATGAAGCTAGTATTTAGGATCGTCATGCAGATATTAGTGCCTTTATTTAAAAGGAAAAAAACAAAACAAAACAAAAAAACAACAAAGGTTGTTTTATCTGTATGTACCAGATGAGGACACATTGAGAAGGTAGCTGTCCCCCAGGCAGGAAGACAATTCTCACTAAGAATCATACCTGTTATCATCTTGTTCTTAGACCTGTAAGCCCCTAGAACTCTGAAAAGTGAATGTCTGTTGTTTAAGCCAACCAGTCTATAATATTTTGTGACAGCATGATGTAACTAATACAGAAATAAATATTCAAAATAATGTCTTAAGTCCATTATGTAGTAAGGAACTAAAATAAGACTAGCTGTTACAACCATCTGAAGCCGCACACCACAGTATACCTCAATTCTTCAGAGTATACTAAGAAGAAATTAAGATACATTGTTCATTATTTTTATTTGCAGCTATCCTTATTTTTTTTAAAAAGGGCTGTAAATAACATGTTTCTGTTTTCCATTTTTATCCTGAATTTCACCTAATGTAAACTAATTCACCAGTACAAAGTAAAACAATATTCATCATATTTTGTAATAATAGAAAACTATATTATAGGGGACATATGCATTCTAAACGTGTAAGAAAGGCAACTTATTTTCATTATACTTCTGCCATACATTTCTTCATTAACAAGGTGACTTGACATTGTAAAGTATTGATGCTGTCATTAAAATCTCAGTAAGTCTGTGTACTTCATTGTTAATTAGGTAGTCTTTTAACGTAGCTGAAGTTCATTGCCACTGATTACTACAATAATAGATTACTTCTATGTTCATACTGATGTTTTAAAATACCCTTTGCCTTTAGTAAGATTAAATATTCACTGAGAGGGTTGCTGCCATTGCTCATCATTTTCTTTTCCAAAAGAAGCATAACATAGAAAGAAAAAGGAGAATAAGAAGGAGTGGAAGAGTGAATAGGAATATGGGGAAAAAAAATGAGAAGGATGAGGGGGAGGAAGAGGAAGAAGGGGAGGAAGGGAGGAAAACACATACAAAAAAGAGAAAGAAATGGTGGTTCTGGATATTTTAAATCTCTTAATGTGAAAGACTAATTCAGTTTGAACCGTGGGGAGTATGTAACATAAACTTAAGTTAAATTATCTTATAGATCTATGAGGGCATATGTCTTGTTTGAGCTTTCTTATGTGCCACATATGCATTTCCCTATAATAATTTGCATATTTATGACTGTGTATTTTGGGTGCCATAATATTTCCTTCACCACATAATAAAAGGACACAAATGAAGAAAGCAAATAAAAGGAAGCAAAGGCAAGTAATTGGGTAGAAGACTAAAGCATTTGTTGAGAATGTATGCTCTTTTAGATTGTAACCCCAAACCCATAAACAGCTTTCACATTGTTTAAATAATTAAACTCTCTGTAGTCTTCCTGCTGTGATTTTAATGTGTGCCCCTAAAATCAAATGTTGAAAACTTAACCCCAATGCAATAGCACTGGGAGTTGGGGACTAATGGCAGGTGTTTAGGTTATGAGTGCTCCACCCTCACAAACAGATTAAAGCCAATTTTTAAAAATCTTGAGGATATGAGTTTGATCTTTTTTTCTCTTGCTTTGTGATGCCATTTACTATGCTATGACACAGCAAGGAGGCTCTTGATAGATGCAGCTTCTTGATCTTAGACTTCCCAGCTTCCAGAAATGTGAGCCAATAAATTGCTGTTTATTACAATTACCCATTCTCAGATATTCTGGTATAGCAGCACAAAATGAACCCAGACACAATTGTTCCAACATATATAAAGTAGAATACCTACACTAAGTAAAATGTAGGTGACTTCCAGTTGAGAACTGCATTATTTATTTGACAATCATTTATAAGAACTTTACATAAAAACTCAACTTATGTATCAACAAAGTGAAGTAAAAATGTGTTATGTAGCAGTTGTCTTCTGTGGCTATCTCAGTTATTTTAACATTAATTCTGTTGAGGGTATAATGGTGTCCATTGATTAGAAAGTGAAATTTGAGAAAATTTCAATAAATCTTTTTATAATTGGCTCTAAGATAAGGAGAATGAAATTCTGTTTGAAAAGTCCAAGTTATATTCCTTTTTTTTCCGCTATGGCATTGAGAAAAAGAAATTCAGAAAAGAAAAGATAGAAAGAAATTGACTAAAGGTAAAATAACCAGATTTTGCCTGCCAGGTTTTTCATTCTTTTACTTGTTTTGCAAGCACCAATGTATGCATAGCCATGCCAGGTGATATCACTAATATAAGAACATTATGAGATTTGAATTCAGGTATCTCAAAATACCATTCTCTTTCTAGTTTTCAAACTATGTTAAATGTTCTTCCAACATCTGATTCATATTCCATTTTAATACTCAGTATTATTTTTTTATAGCTATAATTAAAACATAATGACCCATAAAATGTTAAAAAGTTCAACTATTATTATACAAAACTTCCAATAAATATTTTCAGCAACTGATATATATATATTTTTATATTTCAATATCTAAGTGTCATTGTATATACTTATAGAATTGTTCTGGTGATTTTTAAAAATAAAATCTTAGATATTGAGTACAAAAACTTCTTTATGGAAATTAAAATTATTCTGAGAAGAAATAATACTATTATTATAATACTATTAATCCCTTCTAAGACTTAATCTAGCAACAATTTGGAGCCATCTACAATATGAAAACTGCTATAGAACAAATAGACAAACGGAGATTAAAATAAACATGGGAAAGTATGTAACTATTAAATATAGCAATAAAGAAAACTTTGTAAAACAATATTTTTAAATTTTATTTTTATAGATTTAGGGATTACAGGTGCAGATTTCTTACATGCATATATTTTTTTGTGATGAAGCCTGGATTTTTAGTGGACACATTACTTAAATAGAGAACATTATACTAACAGGTAGGTTACCATCTCTTGCCCCACTCCCACCCTGCTAACTTTTGGAGTCTCCAGTATCTATTTTTTTCACTCTGTATATCCATTTGTATTTATTGTTTAGTTTCCTCTTATAAGTGAGAACTTGTGGTATTTCACTTTGTTTCTTAGTTGTTTCACTTAGGATAATAACCTCTAGTTCCACCCATGTTGTTGCCAATGACTTTCTATGGCCAGTAGTACTCCATGGTGTGTGTATGTTTGTGTGCGTGTGTGTGTGTGTGCTGCATTTCTGATATCCAATCCTCCATTCATGGATACTTAGGCTGATTCCATGGCTATGCTATTGTGAATCATACTGAAATGACCATACAATTGCTGGTGTCGTTTGGATGTCATGATTTCTATTGGGGAGATACCCAGTAGTGGGATTGCTGGGTTGAATGATAGTTCTGTTTTTATTTCTTTTAAAACTCTTCATATTGTTTTCCATAGATGGTATACAAGTTTATATTCCCACTAACAGAATACAAGTGTTTTCTTTTCTCTACATCCTTGCCAATATCTGTTGTTTTTTTGGCTTTTTAACAATTACCAAGTAAGAGAGTATATCCTTATGATTTTAGTTTGAATTTTTCTGATGATGTGATGCTGAATATTTTTATAGTGTGTTTATTGACTGCTTTTGTGTCTTTTTTTGAGAAAAAAACTGTTCATATCTTTTGCTAAATTTTGATGGGGTCTTTTCTTCTCATTGAATCATTTGAGTTTATACAAAACATTAGTGACAAAACTAAATGAAATATTTGTATATCTTAAATAAAATGCCCAGAAAACCTTTCTAAATTGTAGAATCACTTCTATGTCAGCCAACTTAAAAAATCCTCTTATGATAATGCTTAAATTTACTATATTTTTCATCAAAAGGAGTAGTTCAATTTGTATTAATAAACTGTAATATGTTACTTATTATTGCTCCAGCCCCTTTCTGGGTATTAAGATATAAATTGTGAAAAGATAAAAAGAACGTGCATTGTGGTTTCATAAAGCATATATTTGAGTGATGGAAATAAAACCAATTAATTAATTGATTAAAAATGCTTTATTTTTCCTTTTAATTCAAAAATTGTTATTTTTGTATTTTTGCGGTATCACATACTGTAAAATTCACAAACGTTAAGTATATATTTCTATGGATTTGTGCATAGATACATGCCACACATAACCATTAGACAAATCTAGTTTTAGAACATTTTCATTAACTAAAACCATTCATGATATATTTTTGAAACTATTCAATAAATTGTTTAACTATTTATTAGAATAGTTTTACATTCAGAGCAAAATTGGAATATTTGTACAGAATAGTTTTACATTCACAGCAGAATCAAGGTAAAGATGGAAATATTTTCCATTACCCCCACTTTGGTCCCACACGTGGGCATCCTCACCCATTATCACCATCCCACAGCAAAGTCGTACCTTTTTTTATAACTGATGAATCTATAATACATTGATTCACAATGATCGCCCAAAGTCTACAGTGTACTTTATGGATGATTCTTGGTGTTGTACATTGTATGTGTTGGAACCAATGTTTAAGATGTGTATCCACCATTACAGTATACATATTTCCCCTGTCTTAAAAATTCTCTGTGAGTCATTTCTCCCTCCCTTACTACTGATCTTTTTAATATTTTCATACTTTTGTTTTTTCTAGAATGTCATACAGATGGAATACATAGTATGTAGCCTGTTCAGATCAACTTCTTTCATATAGTAATATACATTTAAGTTTCTTTGGTGTATTTTCATGGCTGATAGACCTTTCCTTTTAGTACTATATCATATTTCATGTACCACTGTTTGTCCATTCAACTTTGTCTTTATAAACAGATTGCTTCCAAGTTTTGGCAATTATGAATAAAGCCTTTATAAACATCCATGTGCAGATTTTTGTGTGTTCAGCTCCTATGGATAGATACCAAGGAGCATGATTGCCAGATAATATGAGGAGAGTATATTTAGTTTTTCAAGAAACCAATCTGTCTTTCAAAATGGCTGCACCATATTGTATTGCCAACAGCAGTGAGTGACAGTGCTTATTGCTTCATATCTTTGCGATCATTTGGTGTTGTCAATGTGCTGGATTTTGTCTGCTGTAATAGGTATTTTTTCTATAGCCATCCAATCCTGAATGAGCCTGATCTTGCCTGATAGATGTGTAGTGCTATCTCATTGCTGGTTATTAGTAAATGATTTTTTTATTATACACAGTGTGCATTACTCCACAAATAATTTTACTATATCAAGAACTTTCATAGACTATAAGTAAATAAATTTGTTTACAAGAATGATGAATAATGAAAATAAAGAGAAAATAGAGGCAAGAGAATCGGATCATTCTAGGGGGAAAATTCATTCAGATACCTCAACTGTAGGGATTATAGTGTCTTCAGAGGCCTGTAGGAATATAAATGTGTGCATCAGCTGAGCATAAGCAATAGGCAGATGTTGGGTCAATGAGGTATAAAGCATGATAGTCCCTTAAGGGTATTCTGAATTATCAGAAAAATAACAAACAAATAAAATTCTGTTGGCAAAGTCAGTCAGCTGGCCAGATTCAAACCAGATACGATCAGTCTGTAAAAGTGCTGCACCTCCAACCTATATTTATGTCCATTTATGAATAGGTATACATATACAAATATAATTATTAAGAATACATTCAGTTTAATAATATATAAATATCAGTTAGTGTATTTTAATTAATGAATGACTGATACTAGTAATAATTCTATAGGTATGCTGGCATCATTGAAATGATTCTGAATATGCTCTTTTAAATAAATGTAATATTCTACTGTGTTTATACTTATTTTTTATTTCTATTTTTGTCTTCCACTCTTTTTCTGCCTTTTGGGGGTTTTAAATGAATTTTTTATATGATTCTATTCTCTCACCTTCCATAGCATGTGTTAGTTATACATGCTACATCTTTTTTTGGTTACCTTTTGCAGTGTTTTTCCTGGAGTTTACAATCTACATTTACAAATAATCTAAGTCCACTTTCAAAAACATTATACAATTTCACGGGCAGGGTGGCTACCTTATGATAACAAAATAATACTGTTTTCTCCCCTCATAATTTGTACTATTGCTTTAATTCATTTCATTGACATGTAACAATATGTAAGCTTATATATATGATAATTTTATTATGTATGTTTTTAGATATATATGATATATACAGAGACATACATAATCACACACAGTTGCTATTATTATTTTGAACAAATTGTCTGTTAGATCCATTAATAGTAAGAAAAATGTTTTTTTTAACCATTACATTCCTTCTATTGAGTTCTTCTTTTCTTTATGTAGGTTCATGTTTCTGACCTATATTATATTTTCCTTTTTTCTAAGCAACTTATTTTAACATTTCTTGAAAGGCAGGATTATTCTCAGTTTTTGGCAACAAATAGTCTCAATTTTATTTGAAAATTTCTGTATTTCTTCTTTAATTTTAGAGGACAATATAACAAGGTGCAGAATTCTAGGGGTTTTGTGGGTAGGTGCACTTGTGCGTGTTATGAACACGTTAAATTTTTTATATTCTACTTTATTCTTGCTTCTATGATTTCTGAGGAGAAGAAACATGGAATTCTTATCAGTGATTCTCCATAAGTAAAGTTCTTATATTTTTTCTTTTTATTTCCTTAGACATTTTTGAGAATTATTTCTTTATCTTTGATTTTCTCTTGTTTGAAAATGATACGTTAAGGTGTAAATTTTTGGCATTTATTCTACTTGGTGTTCTCTGAACTTCCAGCATCTGTGGTTTGAGGTTTGATATTAATTTGGTGTAACTGTCAGTAATTATTGCTTCAAATGTTTATTTCATTTTTGTCTTTCTTCTTCTTCTGGGATTTCCATCACATGTTGTTCTCCCATGGTCTTTGAATACACTACTCTTTTCATTCTTTGTTCTCTTTGCTTTTCATTTTTGACGTTTCTATTCACGTGTTCTCAAGCTCAGAAACTCTTTCCTTAGCCATGTTGTCTACTAATGAGGCCATCACAGCCATTCTTTATTTGTGTTACAAGGTTTTCTATCTGTAGCATTTCTTTTAGTTTTTTATTAGAATTTCCACCCCTCTGCTCACACTGCTCATATGTCCTTGCATGGTGTTAACTTTATCCATTAAGACCCTTAGAATATTAATCATAGTTGTTTTAAATGGCTGCTCTTATAGTTACAATTTTCTGGCTGTGTCAGGCTCTAATGCTTACTCTGTCACTTCAAATTTTGTTTTTTGTCATTTTTTTTCTTTTTAAAAGTATCTAAATATAGTCTTCTGATTAAAAAAATTCTGCAAAAAATAAGCATTTTTGTTATATGTTGGTATGGTATCAGGGAAAGGGAGAATATTCTATAATTCTATAATTGACATCAGTCTTTTAGTGGGCTTGTACCTCTGGATTGTGAACTTCAGAAGTTTTTCTCAGTTTTTTTTTTTTTTTTTTCCCTCTTAGTTGGAACAGGATGATGGCTAGTATGGACTGGAGCTGGTTATTTTAATTCTCCCAGGCATTAAGTTAGAAGAAACTAGAGTTGGATATTTTTGTCACAGGTCAGTTAGGCTGATTCTGCCCCAGCAAATAGGGCTCTTACTAAGTAGTTTCTCCTGAGGTCAGGCCTTAAGAACAGAGTATTTTGACATATTCCAAATTGTTCCTTTTCTCTTTCCCCTGCCAGAAGCATGTGGGAATTTTTCTCTAATATTTACTGTGGGGATATGGGAACCTGGTGGAGCTCCTGAAGGTAAATTTCACAATACTGTGGAAGCTGCCTTATGACTCAGTTCCCTGAAGTTTTATTTCTCAGAATTGTTCACACTGAGCCTCCAGTAATTCATCATTTATAGTTCAAATTTTTCCACTTGCATTATTTCCTGTGGAGTTTGCCTTACCTGAGCCTCTGCCTTTATAAGTGATGACTTTTCATATACACCTTTCTGTGTCTTCAATCTTGGGAGCAACACTTTTTCTTGTGTCTTTTTCTTTCTTTCCAATCCAGTAAGAATTCTTGATTATTTGTTCTGTTCACTTTTTACTCATTGTAAAGATAAAGTGGCAAATTCTAAGATTTTTGGAATTAGAAACCAGAAGTCTGATTTCATAATCCACTTGTTTTCTTGCTGAGTATATTCATACCATGAGTCTGGTTCAGGTCCTGATCAATAAGTAAGAGCTTTCTTAAGATTCATTTGCCACAAGCATCAATGAAAACTCAGATGTTATTAGAAATTGGACATAATTACATAGTTAGAAAATGGAAGAATACTTAAAAAGGTCTCATTTATAATCTCAAAGAGATAGCCTAAAATATGATATTTTAGAAAAATTACTCTGAAGCTATGGAAAAGGAAACATTGGGACAAAAAAAAAAATCAAGTTGAACAAACAGAGGGAGAAGGAAGTATTCCAGGATGAGAAGGAATGAATTCATACCAGAATAATTTACCCATAAATTTAAAAAGATGATTGATGAATTATGTTTTTATTGAATTTAAAAGATTTTGTTGTAATTGTTTCTGAAAAATAGCTTATCCTTGGACCAATATTAAGTAAATGGAAAATAAACTAATGAAAACTAAAGACTAATATAATAGCATAATGTAACAAATGAAAAACTAAAAACTAATGTAAGTTGATAATGTATCAAATTATAGAAATATCTTAGACTCAACTAAGAAATATGTTTATAGGCATAATAACATCAACAATATACACTATGCTAATCAATTTATAACTAAATTGTAAAGAAGGAAAATGATCATTATAAGGCAATAATAATATAAAAGGACATATGAAAACTTTATGAAAATTTATATATTTCTATAGAAAAGAAGTTGATATAGTATATCAAAAACTTAAATAATTATTTGTATAAACCATTCACATATAGCATGGAGACAAATAAAATCAAAAATTCTTAAAGCAGTTGTATGCAGTTGCTTCTGGGGAATAGGAATCAGAGTTGAACAGTAAAGAAAGGGAACTGATGTTTTATTATAAACTTTTAGAATAAATTGTATATTATAAGTACATACATATATGTATATATATGCATATATATATATATATGCATATTTGGTTAAGTAAAACAGAACTTAAATGTGGGACTTCCATTTGTACCTACAGCCTACCAGAGATTGGAAGTTGCCAACTACATTCTCAGCTGAACAATCTGAAAATCAACACCTCTTCTTAGATCCATCTGAGACTTAAATTTATGTGACAAACTGGCTGAAATGATATGCTCTCATTAACAGCAGCCTTCCCTCAAGGGAAATGCAGAACCTAACTAACTTCAGTTTTGCCAGAATTTAATGAACGTGGGAGAAGGAAAACACTCAACTTCAGCTTTCTCTAGGCTTCCTTTTTTACCTAAGTGGGTGTATGAAAAGTCCTTGAAAGATCTTAGCCTGGATACACAGGTTCACTAAAACACAGAGACCTAATCACAGAACTATAGAATACCTCTCCTTCCCCTACATCAAACTAACACATCAAAAGTTCTATTTAATAACAGAGAATTACAATTAAAATAACTGCAAAGGAACTGCAGAGCTCAGATCCTTTTTAAGAAGAAATTTCTGGAGAAATTCAAATAACAGAGGAGGTAAAAACAAGGGGAAGAAAAAAATTGTGGCACTAACACCACAGTTACAGAACAAAGTAAATGCAGCCTAACTCCTAACCAAATGCACATAGATGTATACACCAAAGGACTATTAAAATAGTTTTTTTTTTTTAATACGTTATTTTCAGTTTTAAACACAACTAACAAGCTGTGCTAAAAGGCACAACACATTCTGAAGACACAAAGCAAGCCTCATAATCAGACTGGGAAATGGCAAGTATTTTGAAAATAACAGACTGGGAACTGAAAACAACTATGATTACTATGCTAAGAACTCTCATGAAAAATGTGGACAATAGGCAAGAGCATATGAGTAATAGATGCAGAGTGATAAAAATTCTAAAGAAAAAAAGGAACGTATAGAAAATTTAAAAATACATTGTAACAGAAATGAAGAAAGCCCTTATTAATGGCTCATTAGTAGACTGAATATAGCTGAGTTAAGAAGCGATAAGCTTGTTAATATGTCCGTAGATATTCCCCAAACTAACAAAGTAAAGAGAAAAAAAATAATAATTAAAATAAATCAACCTAGAATAGAATACCTAAGAACTGTGAAACAATTACAAAACGTATAACTACTTGTGATAGGTATGGCAGACGAGAAGAAAGAGAGCATTACCAGAAGAACACGTGAAATGATAATGGCTAGTCATTTTCAAAAAGCGACAAAGCACAGACCCAGGAATTTTAGAGAACAAGTATGATAAATACAACAACAACAACAACAACAACACATTTAAGCATATTATATGTAATCTGCAAAAAACATAAAAATATTAACTCAACTGCAGTCATGCACTGCTTAATGATGGGAATACAGTCTGGGAAGCGTGTTGGTAGCAATTTTCTTGTGTGAACATCAAAATGTGCACTTACACAAATCTAGATGGCATAGACTACTATAAACCTGTGCTGTACAGTATAGCCTCTTGCTGTTAGGCAAGACTGTAAAGCATGTTACTATATTGAATACTACAGGAACTGGAACACAATGGTAAGTATTCATGTATCTAAATGTATATATTCATAGTAAAGATACAGTAAAAAAAAAGTATTATAATTTTATGGAAACACTATTGTGGATGTGGTCTGTCATTGACCAAAACATAATTATATGGCATAAAACCACACATCAAGAACTTTTTTTGTATGTGTGAATGGCCTAAATACCCCAATTAAAAGATAGAGTCTGTTAGAATGGTTACAAAAACAATATTAACTATATATTCTCTATAAGAAAATAAGGCTGGATGCAATGAATCATGTTGTAATCCCAGCACTTTGAGAACCTGAGGCAGGCAGATCACCTGAGGCCAGGAGTTCTAAACCAGCCTGGCCAACATGGTGAAACTCCATCTCTACTAAAAATACAAATTGGCCTGGCATGGTGGCACACTCCTGCAGTTCCAGCTACTCAGGAATCTGAGGCAAGATAATTGTTTGAGCCCTGGAAGGTAAGGTTGCAGTGAACCAAGATCTCACCACTGCACTCCAGTCTGAGCAACAGAGCTAGGCTCCATCTAAAAAAATAATAATAAAAGAAAAGAAAAGGTGAAAAAAAACACATTAAATATAAAGACTGATATTTTTTAAGTAAAGAATGAAGAAAGACATGCTCTGCTAAAATTCATCCAGAAAAAATCGGGATCCAAACAAAATCCCAGAATGTTATTCTTGAGATGTTGATAAAGTTATTCTAAAATTTATATGTAAAGTCAACAATAAAAAGAACAAATATGGAGAAATTACACTACTAAACTTTAAGACTTACTGTAAAGCTACAGTAATCAAGACAGTGTAGAACTGGCAAAAGAATAGTTAAATAGATCAATGAAACATAATAGAGAATCCAGAAAATATGTACTCATACAAATATAATCAAGTAATCTTTGACAAAGGAACAAAGGCAATCAAATGAAGTAATCACAGTCTTTTCAATAAATATTGCTGAAGCAGATGGACATTCACACATTAAACAATGAATTTGTGTACTGGCTTTATGGCTTAAATGAATTTATAGACCTAACTATACCATGAAAAGATATAAAACTTGAAGAAGACAACATAGGAAATAATCTAGGTGACCCTGTGTTTGGCAATGAGGTTAAGAAACAACACCAAAAGCATATTATATATATTTTTAAGTTGGAAAATTGTCCTCTGTTAAAATTTAAACTTTTGCTCTACAAAAGACACTATGAAGAGAATGTTTTTCTAAAAAATACAAAAAACAGAAAACATACACACACATACCGGGAAAAAATATATGCAAAACATCTGATAGAGGACATGTATCAAAATATAAAAAGATCCCTTAAAACTCAACAGCAAAATTACAAACAACCCAATTAAAAAGTGAAAAAGAAATTGAAAAGACACCTCATCAAAAAAGATATGTAAATGACAAATAGCATATGAAAAAATGCTTACTGTCAAATGCAATCAGGAAATTGCAAATTAAAATAAGAATGAGTTTCCACTTATACATCTATTAGAAATTTTTAAATTCAAAACATGGACAACATTAAATTTTGGCAAAGATGTGGAGCAAGGATGTACAGTAACATTCATTGCTGGTGAAAATGGAAAATGGTACAGCCACTGTGTAAAATTGTGTAGCAGTTTCTTAGAAAGTTAAACATAGTACAGCAATGGCTCTCTTGGTTATTTACCCAAATGAGTAGAAAAGTCATGATCACAAAAAGCCCCATATACAATCGTTTATGGCAGTTTCACTTATAATTGACAAAATTTGGAAGCAACAAAGATGATCTGCAACAAGTAAACATAAACAATAAGTGGTACAACTATGCAATGGAGTATTAGCCTGCTACATAAATGAATGAGCTATCAAGCCACAGAAATTCATGAAGGAGCTTTAAATTCATACTGTAAGTGAAAGAAGCCAGTCTTCAGCCTACATACTACATGGTTCCAAATATACAACATATTGGAAAAGAAAAACTGTAGAGATAGATAAAACATTTGTGATTGCTACAAGGAAAGAAGAGGGATGAATAGATACAGTGGATATTTAGGGCAGATGAATCTTCTTTGTCTTATGATATAATGGTAGATACATGCTGGGCGCAGTGGCTCATGCCTGTAATCCCAGCACTTTGGGAAACTGGAAAGGGTGGATCACAAAGTCAAGCGGCTGAGGCAGGAGAATCGCTTGAACCCTGGAGGTGAAGGTTGCGGTGAGCCAAGATTGCACCATTTCACTCCTGTCTGGGCAATAGAGAGAGACTCCGTCTAAAAATAAATAAATTAAATAAATAAATAAATAAATTGTGGATATATCACATTATGCTTTGATCACAACCCATAGATCAGTAAAACCCAAATAGTTAACCCTAATGTAAATTATAGACTTCAACTAGTAACAATATGGGTCCATCAGTTATAACAAATGTACCACATTAATTGAACAATATTAGTAGGGAAAACTGTGTGCAGGTTGGGGGTAGGCATGGGGAAATTCTACTTTCAGCTCAATTTTTCTGTAAACCTCCTAAAACTTCTCTAAAAATACTATCATTTTTTAAATTGACTTTACATGCACTACACCAGTTGATAATTAAAATCAATCTATAACAAAAATCTAGGGTAGGAATGATTATTACCCAACAATACCAATTGGCATATTATTAAGAAGCTTCAAAAACAGGCAGAATAGTGAGACTTGGAATGAATAAGAATATATTCAACTTATTTAGATGTTTAGTGACATGGAAAAGTGAATATTTTGAGAAAATTAGATTATGTAGACATGATGGAAGGTGTAATTGCAAAGAATACCCAGGTTTATGTTAAATGTTGCAGAAGTCAGTGCTAGGAGTCAAAGTTACACATGCCAGAAGAGGTACAGAGAAAAATAAGAAGCCATATGATAATCTGTTACATTATATTTTTTTCCTTAAAATTACCTTAGACGTAATTTGTCTTCTATCACTTTCTAGGCACATTTGGAGACTAATAAAGAGAAATAATTAGAATTTCGTCTGGTCCACTGGCAAAACTGAGAGATGCAACTCTTAATGTGAGAAGAAAGACTACTTTTATTCAGGATTCTAGTAAATGGATTTAGACATTTATCTGAAACCTTAGTTAAGTATCCAAGTAAAAATGTACTGTATAGGACGATATTTTTATAATCAACTGTCAAGCAAAAGATGGTGACAGAAAACACAATAATTATCCTATATATATAGCCTATATATAATACATACACACACACACACACACACACACACACACACACACACACACACAGGCACACACACAAAACCATAGGATATATTCAAGAAAGAGGGGAAAATAATTGTGGGATAAATTCTAAGCCTTTTGCAACACTCATTGGCAAGGCTTTATAACACTTATTGGCAAGGCTAAAAAAAGAAGTAATAAAATAAGAAACTAAATATTAGGCCAAAATGCAAGAAAGCAGGTTTGGAGGTTGGGCAGCTTTACAAGGTAGTAAAGATGGTAGTGTCACACACTTTAAATCTTCACATTGAAGGCAGGAATTAGGACAGCTTAAGGCAAATGTCTAAATAGATGTGAACAAATTATTTTCTGCCTCCATCTTTCCTGCGTTCTCTCCTTTTATTAATCTCTGCTTTCTCCACGTGTTTAGTTTGCATCTAGAAGTGTTCTTCTTGGCAAAATGCTCTTTGCCTTTCTTGTAAGGTATGAGGTAATGCTGTTGCTACTGGTTTTAACAACAATTTGAAAATCAAATTTTCAGATATCACCACTTCAAATCTCTCCTCTATGATTTCCAATTATAAAATTATTCTTATTCCTTCCTCTCTTTTTATCAGTATTTTATTTTATTAAATGACGGAAAAATACATTATGGGGACTGCTTCAAAATTCTGAGACAAGAAGTTTAATTTAAAACATGTAAAAAAAAGATTTGCTTTTTCTCCAATTATTTTAGGGATGCTATATCAATTCACATCCAAGGTGATATTAGGCAAAGCAAAATAGAGTCCTATGTAAAAAATTATTTTTTTAAAATATGAGCATAAAATATGAGCATGGCTTTGTACATTTGATGGATCCAAATGACAGATGCAGGGACTCACAAATTTTTTTTCTTTTTTTACTATACATTTTTTTCTAGCTGCTTTAACTAATAATAAGAAGGTATCACATGTCACCCTTGCTTCCTAATGAGGTCTTGAAAATCATGAGGGCAGCTATCTTTACATTCAAAGAATCACATAGCTGTCATTCTGCCCTAAATTACTTCCAATCTTCTGAACCTAGAGAACTAAAGCACTATTTTATTTTTCTCTATCATCGTTAATATATTACAGATTACTATTAATACATAATTGAATTGAATATTAAATAGAAGTTTTTAAGTTCGGCAGATATTCTTCATTTGTAGTACGGATTGTACATTATTTGTGTAATTATGAAAATCCCACTGACTACCTGGGATTATATTTCAGCAGCGTTTGCAATGTTCAGAGAGCTGGAAGTGAGCAAATAATTATAGTTCTATTTATATCGAAGTTAACTTGGCTTATAACAAAAAACGCACAAATATATTACGTGTTTTTCAGAAAACTCTATGGGATGTATTTCTGAAACAAAGGTTGTATTCAATACTCAAGCAGTTTTTTTTTTTTTTTTTCCTGAATGGACACAAGTTTGGAGGGACACAGAAATGGAACCTATGTAGAGTAGTCCATTGTTCTGGGACAGTTCCATAAGTAACTAACATACAATAATAGCAAAAAAAAAAAAAAAAAACCCACCACCACAAGGAATTTGTAAGGTCCCAGCTCACAGATGTGTATGTCCAGTTTTTATGGAACAGAACAATCACTATTGCCCATGGATTGAGCTGGATTTACATGGATGGCCTTTTCACCTAAAATTCCAGCAAGATTCAAGGCCTGACTTCAAACCCAAAACAGAAATTGATGTAGGTTAAAAATGTAGGTCAATTTCCTCAGTTGCACAAGTGAATAAGCAAAGTTTTAATAATGCTTTCATCTCATTATCAATTGCTTTTTCAAATGATTAAAAATGCATCCCAGGGATGCAAGACTGGTTCAACATATGCAAGTCCATAAACGTAACCCGCCACATAAATAGAACCAAAGGCAAAAACCAAATGATTGTCTCAATAAATTCAGAGAAGGCCGTTGACAAAATTCAACGGCGCTTTATGCTAAAAACTCTCAATAAACTAGTTATTGATGGAATCTACTGCAAAATAATAAAAGATGTTTACGACAAACCCACTGCCAATATCATACTGAATGGGCAAAACTGGAAGCATTCCCTTTGAAAACTGACAACCAACACAATAGGAAAATATTTTTGCAATCTACCCATCTGACAACGGGCTAATATCCAGAATCTACAAAGAACTGAAACAGATTTACAAGAAAAAAACAAACCCATCCAAAAGTGAGTGAAGGATATGAACAGACATTTTTCAAAGAGGCATATATAAAGCTAACACACATGAAAAAATGCTCATCATCACTGGTTATTAGAGAAATGCAAATCAAAACCACGTTGAGATACCATCTCATGCCAGTTAGAATGGTGATCATTAAAAAATCTGGAGACAACAGATGCTGGAGATGATATGGAGAAATAGGAACACTTTTACACTGTTGGTGGGAGCGTAAATTAGTTCAACCATTGTGGAAGACAGTGTGGTCATTCCTCAAGGATCTAGAAATAGAAATTCCATTTGACCCAGCAATCCCATTACTGGGTATATACCCAAAGGACTATAAATCTTTCTATTATAAAGACATATGCACAGGCATGTTCAACGTGGCACTCTTTACAATAGCAAAGACCTGTAAGCAACCCAAATGCCCACCAATTATAGACTGGACAAAGAAAATGTGGCACATATACACCATGGAATACTATGCAGCCATAAAAATGATGAGTTTGTGTCCTTTGTAGGGAGATGGATGAAGCTGGAAACCATCATTCTCAGCAAACTGACACAATAAAAGAAAATCAAATACTGCGTGTTCTCACTAATAGGCGGGTTTTGAACAATGAGAACACATGGACACAGGGAGTGGAGCTCTACACACTGGGGTCTGTTGGTGGGGGGGCGCTAAGGGAGGGACGGTGCGAGTGAGGGTAGGGGAGGGATAACATGGGGAGTAATGTCAGGTATAGGTGATGGGGGGTTGGTGGCTACAAACCACTATGCCAAAACTGTACCTATGCAACAGTCTTGCATGATCTGCACATGTACCTAGAATCTAAACTACAATTAAAAAAAAAATTGAAACCAAAAAAAAA
>NW_016107332.1:9310411-9312875 GCF_001604975.1 Cebus imitator
AAAAAAAACTGAATGCAGGTGGCTTCTAGAAGCTGGAAAGACAAAGGAACAGATTCTTCCCTGAAGCCTCCAGAAGAAACACAGCCCAGCTAACTGACACCTTCACTTTAGCCCAGTGAAACCCACTTTAGACTTCCAACCTCCAGAGCTATAATATATGTGCATCGTTTAAAGCCACTAAGTTTGTAGTGTTTTGTTCATGTAGTGATATGAAGCTATACAGTTGCTTTTCTATAGATGTGAGTCTTTCCCAGCTGAGCCTGCTACTTCCCCAAGCCTGATGTCCTCCTTCTTCTTGGGGTGCTTCCCTTCCTGTGCAGATTTCTGTCCCAGGGCCTGGCAGTTTGAGGAGCTGATGAGGTGTGATTCCCGGACCAGCAGCATCAGCATCAACTGGGGACTTGTAAGAAACATGAATGTTCTGGCCACATCCCAGACCTATTGAATCAGAAACTGTGGTCTGAGACCCAGGAATCTGCATTTCAACAAGCCCTCCACAGGATATTGATGCACACTCAAGCCTGCCAACCACTGAGCTCGTTTATATTTATGTCTGCCTCCCTCTCTATAGAGCAGGTAGGGATTACAAAAAAAAAATGCTGTTTATACAAAAGTACTATTAACTGTAGTCATCTACATCAAATTTTTACCATTTTTTTAACCACATTTGTAGTCAATAATTCAGATTAACTTTGTTGTGAATTTTATTTATGTTTTTTTCTGAAACTTGTTTAAGACGTTAGTGACTTCTACATTTGTTTAGAATTACATACATGCACTATGTTTGTATACTTATATATATCTTAATTGCTTGAAATTTATAAATATGTGGAATATGAGTGCATCAGTTCATGATGTGTTCTAATAAAATGAATTTTGCTACTAACTGAAAACTGCACAAAAGCCAAGGAAAATATGTGAGAAAAGACTGTGTATATGGGAGAAATTAGCAATTTCAATGAAATAGTGACAGAAACCTAAACCTAAAAATATAGTTTATTTGTTTTCACTGTTTGTCTAACTAAAAAAATTAAAAGTTATGCCAGTAAGAGCTAATCTTTTCCTTATTAGGTTGAAAAAATTTTGGATAGATGAATCACTAATTCTGGAATGGGTAGGTCAATAAGTTTAATTAAAAATTGCAAAAAAAAATTGCTGGGAAAAACTCATTGAAAGCAACCTAATATCGCTGTACTTGAGAGGAGCTCAAGATATTACTTCATGAAAGAAATAATTTTGTATATATTAATATCCAATTATGTATTTTGTCATTATATTTACATAGAAATTCAGAGGAGGGTTATAGGAATATTAAATTTGGAATAATACCCTCTAAGTTTTTACCTTGTTTTGCTTTTTACTCTAGGTTAAAAGGATGAACTCATCCTTATCTTCATATCAGCAGCCTTTTGTGGTAATACTGAGGATGGAACAACTTCCTAACATTTATATGTCATGTAAAATAATTAACCATGTATGCAATAGATTTGCATTTATTACCGTTATTTTATTTTACCAGATAATTTGGTATGTACTGTATTTGGCACATACTCCAATGCATATAAGAATATTTTCTTCAGCTGACAGACACTGAGTGAAGCCCATCAGTGCATGTTAACTCCATCATCCTAGCAAACTCTGTAGTGATTCCTTGTGGGATATGTTAAAGTATGCTAAAATAAGTTATTATAAGTCAAAATGTCTTTGGGCAAAAATAAATTGCTTCCAGAGCCATTAAAGCTTCTGAGCAAGGTATTTAACTTATCAAAAATGAGTCTCTATTGTATGCAACTTTTCTTAATTTCTTTAAATTTTTATTACAGCTTACATTTTTTCATGTAAATTGAATAAACTTACTAATAAGCTTTACTTACAATTCTATTAGATTTTATTTTTATAGGTATCAAAGTTACATTATGCTCACTGATTTAAGCCCTTAAAGAAAAGGTATGTATGAAATATAATAATATTGCAACAATGAAATATAAAACATTATTACGGAACTGTAACGGTGGATGGGAGCAGGTTCCAGGGGTGTTCCAAAGATGCTCACTTGTCTCAGATCAAATGTGTTTTCCCAGGTCCTTGGGGCCTCACTCACCCAAGAATGGGGAGAGAGCCCTCGTGGTGTGGTGAGCTTGTTCAAGTAAGTATCGGACCCAAACAGTTTTATAGAAAAGTGATTTATTAGGCAGAGCTAGAGAGAGAGAGAGGGAGGAGATCTCCCACGCTGTTGTGGGAAGGGATCCAGAGATGGAGTCCCCATCGGTAAGGGAGTAGGGGGGATTTTAACCCCAAAGTTACTCCTACCCCATTCAAATCCTTGTCCAGTGAGAGGAGCTTTTCCAAACTTCCTCTGAAGTGATTGATCATCAACTCTGATGGTAGATTGGCTGCCTGGCTCACAATAGGGCCCCTCCTTCCAAGGCTTTTGGAGGTCTTTTCTTTTTTTTTTTTTTTTTTT
>NW_016107332.1:9313350-9316996 GCF_001604975.1 Cebus imitator
TCCTTATAGTAGAACGATTTGTAATCCTTTGGATATATACCCAGTAATGGGATTGCTGGGTCAAATGGAATTTCTATTTCTATGTCCTTGAGGAATCGCCACACTGTCTTCCAAACTGGAGGTCTTTTCTAAATAAAGGACAAAGAACTCTAGGTTCCCTGATGCGGGAAGTAGATAGAGGTATGGAGCTGGGAAGTTCTTGCCTTTGAAACCGCGCCCCTTGTGGACCTGGGAAGAGAAGTTAGCATAGTCGCTTAGAACTGATAAATAAGGAGTAGGAAACAGACACAAGGCAAATAACTGGATCAAGGAGTGTTACATGGGTGAACAGTCGCAATAATTCCTATACTTTATTGAGTTCCTTGTATCTGCTAGCAATGAAATATATTTTCTTCATTATCTTCAACAATGTATTATATTTATTCACTCTTACAGTACAGTTTTTTTAAAATTTAACATTATTTGTTATTTGTAACTCTTAAGTCACAGAAGCTACAGTTTGTATTTTCGTGTAAAAAGCCATAACCTATTTAATAGGCAAGGCTTTCTCTGATTCAGAGTGAATAATTGTGATTGAAGAGATGGCAAATATCAACTATATTCTCAGGAAGCTCACTTTAGTGGACCATAAACATAAAGTGTCATGGAAGATGATGTGGCAGAGAGGGAAGCAATGAGTTGAGTCCCATTTAGTCTCAGTGAAAGGTATATCATACCGAGGTAATTTGAGAATGCACAAATAGTTTGTTGCTCTTTTATTTCATTTAATTAATTATTTTAACAAATCAAAGTTCACATATTTGTCAAATGTTCTGTTGGTCATATGGAGCGTCTATATACAGTTTGGAAATATGGACATAGTGCCTGCCTTCATTCAGTTTGTAGTTGGCAAATAATGAGTGAGCATTAGTTCTGATCTAGGCGATAATGAAGACTCTACTTTGAGTCTCTCCTAAGAAGTTAGTAGGAAGAAATAAAGATGAGCATAAAAATAACAAAAGGGCAAATTAGATTCCTTTGATTGTTGTAATATAAGCCCTAATAATAAAGTTAAAAGCAGAAGAAGGAAATATTATTTACATGAAAGGGGAGAGAAAGGGTTGAGATTAGGATAATTCCTGAAATGGGACATATTTGACAATTTTAGTAATGTTAGAATTAGCTAAACATCTTATGTACAAGGTAGTACAACAATATAATTTCATAATAAATTTATGAGATAGTAAGTTTTAGAAATTTTAACAATATTTATTTTTATGTACTATGTGGCTTAGACAACACCATTGTGAGTTTTTCTTTATTAGTTCTAAACATTTTTTGTGTCTATTATATGTTAATTACTATACATATTAAGAACAATGGATATAATAATACATTTAGCAAATACAATTTTAACCTTTAATGAACCTAGTGGGGGAAATAAAAACCATTAAAGTAATTGCAGAGTACATGTGAATAAAAAAGTGGAAGTAGGATGTCTTGAGGATCCAAAAAGACATTTGACCTTAACTACTTGTCAAGAAAGCCTTCCTGCAGAAACAGCGTCCAAGAATTGTAAAGCATGAACAAGAGTTGGTGATATGTTAGAACCCTGAGGAGGGAGTTTTCCAGACAGAAGAGACAGTGAATTTACAGTAACAGAGTCTACAGAGAAAACTTTCAAGAAAAAAAAGTCCACAACTCTCAGAAGTGTGACAAAACAGGAGTGAAGAGTAAGATAAAATCAGAGTCTAAATCTTATATTCAAACGATTGTGGACGTATACAAAAATGTTTATTTTATCCTAAAGAAACTAGAGGTTTTCAGGTTTTTGGATAATAAAAAGACAAGTGTTAAGAATTATGCTTTCTTTATCATGAAGAATAAATTCTGTTATGGCTCTGTGAACTTAAAATGGATATTCATTAATTGTTGACTGTAAAAATGCGTTTGTGTCCTCACATGAGTGCACACACACACATGTTCATGTATTCAGTAAATTAAATATGCTAATTTTGTTTTTCAAATCTTCTGTATTCACACCATTATTTTAAATTCTTCAATTTTTAATTTTATATAGTGGTTAATTCTTCTTCCTTTTATATAGTAACTTCCTTAAAACCGAGTATAGTAGTGTGTTTTACCTTAAATAGTATTCATTTAAGTTAATGAAACTACCCTGGCTCTCTTTTAGAAAGCACTTGCCTGGTGTAAAATATCCACCATGTTCTCTGTTGAAATGGTGTCATGAATACAAAGTACTGTAAAAATACTTGATTTTCGTAGATTTTTTTGCAACTAAATCTAGTTATTTTTTGTTTTTCTTATTTGTTCTTACATCCTTTTTACCAATTTCCCTGCCTTTGTAAGATTGAAGATTTTTATGATTCCATTATTTATTATCGGTTTATTAATACTATTTTTGTAAATTTTAGTTGTCATTTTAAGGTTTACTATATAATTATTTAATATCCCATGTTATACTTTCAAATAATAAATGTTGACTTCCTTTTGGGATGTAGCTGTGAGCTCTTCAGAGGCTACCAAAGAACACTGAACTGTCTTAGGGGATACACTTTTTGCTTTTAGCCTCCTAAAATACTGCCTCAGAAAATAGATCATTATTTTGGAGGTCTTGCCACCAAAGGCAGGCTGCATCTTTTTATTAGGTACTGGTAATGATTGCCCAGGTCTCTTAACTTCTTCAAGTTCCAATTGGTACACAGAAAATGTATAGTATATACCATTGTGAATATATGACAAACATCATTAGCACAGGCTGCCTACCTCTGCCCTTTCTTCATCCTGACACCTATGGCTCTCCCAAGCAGTATCCTCTGCGTAGAATTGCCCTGATGAAATCCAGACAGAAGATTCCATGTTATTATGCCTCCATACTGCAGAATGTACTTCTCAACCTCTTTGTGAACTCTCAACTTCGTGTTGAAAATAGATTCTGAGATGGACCTAGACTTCCCGCTACTCATCAAGTATCTAGATCGCGGAATCCACCAAAGTCTCCATTTCTTGCAGATTTAAGACTTATCACCAGGTCTCTTGAAGCTGCTCTCTCTTTAAAGAATCCGTCAGTCTCAATTACTAGCAGGCAGGCTGACCACTTGGTCTCTTGAAACTGCATTCTTTTCATAAGTAAAAGAGAGGGTTTCATTTCATGAGCAGTGAAGAAATGTCACCACACACATGAAACTAAGCCAAATCTTAATAATATTATACTGATATGTTAAATATTACTTCTTTTCTCTTTGAGTTTTTAGTCTTCTCTTGATAAGAGACTAGTAGTAAATGATGAGATGATTGTTGCATTAGTAATTCACCCATTCTTGAATGAGTCTCACATGAATAAGTTGAGCAGCTCTTCCTTAGAATGCTAAGGGCACTTATTGCTAATTGCTGTCAGTTTGGAACTTTTTAATTAAAAATCAAAGACACAATATATGGTATTCATCTGTTAAATACATTTCCTGGAATAGTATCTGAAATTTCAAAATAATCTCATGTGTTTTCATCTGTATTAAGGTTTTAAGTTTCTGTTACCCTTATTATGCCTCCAGAGAGTGTGTTTTATTTTTTTGTTTCTTTGCTTAGTTTTTTCTTTTTCGTTTTTTTTTTTTTTTTTTTTTTTTTTTTTTTTTTTTCTCACTTTCTA
>NW_016107332.1:9317012-9355571 GCF_001604975.1 Cebus imitator
TTTTTTCTCTCTCTTTTTTTTTAAGATGGAGTCTCACTGTCACCTAGGCTGGAGTGCAGTGGCGCCATCTTGGCACACTGCAACCTCTGCCTCCTGGGTTCAAGAGATTCTCTACCTCAGCCTCCCAAGTAGCTGGGATTACAGGTGTCTGCCACCATACCCGGCTAATTTTTGTATTTTTAGTAGAGACGGAGTTTCTCCATGTTGGCCAGGCTGGTTTCTAACTCCTGACTTCAAGTGATTCACCCACCTCGGCCTCCCAAAGTGCTGGTATCACAGGTTTAAGCCACCACCCAGGCCTGTTGTTGTAATTAGCACTCTTACCTTTATGCTATTTTCAATTGACTTCTAACAATAGACTTATTGGTCCCCCCCATTTTTTTGTTCTAATGTTTGTTCTTCTCAAGTTTATCTATCTCCTTGAATTGCATACTACATTTGGTCATATATCACTCTTCATTTTCCCATGAATACCTTTGCATAGCACATGGGAATTGCTCAATAAATATTTGATAATGTGACTAAATACTGGTTTTAAAAGTTCGGAATTTCTTTCTAGTACTAGTCCAACTATGCCCACATTTTTGGAAATGTAATGAAATTATTCTTTTATTGTCAATAATATCTAATATTGCAGCTTATTTAATCTATGGATGTTCTAACTTTTTCCACAAATGTTTTTAAGTATAAGATTTTCTGTTAATTTCACTGTGTTTTCAATTGAGCAATCATATGAGCATGGATTTAGAGATTCTACTGCTGCACCATAGACAAACTATTAAACCTATTCAAAGAAAAAATGGTGATCATGAAATTATTTATCAGGAAAGATTTTTTCTGAAGATTTAAAGAGTTGATGTATGTAAAAATCATAGGAAAAAAATCACACATAGTAAATACTAAGCTTTTGCAGACATCAATCATCTCTAATTGTTATTTTATATTTAATTTTAATTCATTGTGGTATGAGAATATAATATTGTTATTGATGTTTCTTTTGTATTATTTGGGTTTACACTTTATCTTTGAACATGATTTATTTTTGTGATTGATCGATGTAAATATAATGTGTATTCTGTGCTTTTCTCGTATAGAAATTTTAAACTTTTGAATGTTATTAAATTTAATATTTAGATCTTTCTATTTCTAGTACTATTTAATTCTCATTGATATAGTAGTATTTTAAAATATTACATGACAATCCTTATCTACAATGTTGATTCATCTATTGAAACCTATACTTCTTTTAATTTTTACTTTATAACTGATAAGGCAGTATTTTGAGGTTCTTATATGTTCAAGATCAAAATATATTTTTGATCTATTTTTCTTTTAATAATATGTGATATCGCTTTTTGACTCTATGATTTTTACTTAAATTTAATTTAGGAAGGATTTTAAATAAATTATTGTCCTTAAGTACCAGCAAGTAACTGATGGCACATTCAAGCTCATTTCAACAATTTTTAATAAAGGAATTATTTACAATGATCAGAAATACATTGGTTTACACAACTATTCATCGTTGTAACCACCTCCGAGTAAAATGGGGAGGAAAATAAGAAGTAATCACTGGAATGTAGAATTAGATATTATGCAAAGAGGGTGACTAACTTTTGGTCAAAGGGCAGAGTCAGCCAGAGGCAAAACTTTGGGAATGAGCTTGAAAATGAATTGCCTGACCTTATTTGTCACCATTTTTATATTTCAAAAGGACTCTTGGTACTGAAATGCTACAAAATAACTAAAGGTCAATGGAGTCAATTGATATTGTTCAAAAAGGCCTGTCTCCTAGGTTAGAGAACAGAGTGAAGAAAAGGGAAAGATGATTCTGGATGGGCAAATGGAAGAGGTCCACCACAATCAGTTTTACTTTCCTCCCAATATTTACTCTTGTCAGGTTAAAAAAAATACATCCATCATAAAAGGAATTTGCTGATTTATATCCACTGTCATATCATTATAGAGTGATATAAAATCAGTCATTCTCTAAGTAACACTGGAGTTCTCCTTGCAAATTGGTGATGGAAAGAAGGGGGATAGCATTAAACGATGTAAGAACAGCTGCTATGACATCCAATTTTACAGCATAGAATGAAACCTGAATTAGTTAGCTGCTAGCTTAAGACAATAGTCCATCATCTAAAACTGTCCACAGCTTGGAAGGGTATGTTTTGCAAGTGGGCATTGTAAATGTAATATCCTTAGCATTTTTCCTTTTTATGGTCATTTTAACCACAAACAAAATATCTAAGGATAGTCATGATACTCATGAAGGAAAACACAGTGCCTAGACTTATTCTATCATATGTCAACAATTATAAAGTAATGTTGTGTAAGACAGTATAGCAGTAATAAAGGGATAGAAAATAAACCCATAAAATTTAATATAGAAAACACAAACATATATGCATTAACACTTTTATATGACAAAAGTGATATTACTTCTTTATTCAATATGTTTATCATTCAAATAAGGTGTTTATTCTGAGGAGGAGGATAATTATCAAGATATGTTAAGAGAAATAATAGGTAATAATTATATTACCCAAATCCTGGTGATGATATTTCAGATGATATTCCAACCTTAAAATAATGTATTAATAATAGTGGAAGGTAAATAAATATAAATGGTAAATATATTTAAAATGCTTGAGACCCTTTGTTTGACTTAAGTTGTTTGAAAGTTACTTTCATTGATTCCTTTCTTTAAAATCTTTTTTAAAATCTATTATAAAAATATTTGAAACACTGAGCACGCCATAAGTATAAATGGAAATTTGCAAATATCATTGCTCATTGCATACATTAGAGTTAATTTTGTAAAAATTATGATTATGTAAAATTTTGAAAAAATCTTGATATTCGAAAGTCATAAATTATTAGTTTTCTTTAATAATATCTGTATTTTGATTGTAATCAAATCAGTGTATTTTAATTTAATAGCATTTATTATAAAATTTCATCAAAAATCACAATTTTCTTATTGTATCACCATTTCATTTTTAAAAATGGAGGAATCAACTAAAGTGAAGAGGGTAATAAATTTACAAAATCAAATTATTCTTTTAAGGAGTATTATATGAAGCTCTGTCTTCCTATATTGAAGTAATATATGCTTATACATATTTGTCACTATAACATACTCACTAGCCAGGTCACAACTCCAAGCTGAACACTTTCATGGAAATATTAAATCAGCATTTTAATTCAATAGGTACAACATAACCACATCTTCCCAGCCTTAATTCTTTTTGCTACATATATTAATGTGACTTAGTCTTCACTCCAATAGATTCTCTTATTCTCTATGACCTCTTCAAACATCTATTGGACAATTTGTGTCTTTTTTCTCTGAGTGTTTTTTAATTTACAACTAATTTAAAATCCATATTATTTCCTCCTTTAGATACATGTTAACATCACTAGTAGTATGAATAAGTCTTATTTATTTTCTATTCTACATGAATTTAATACTTTAGTGTTGAGTATATGTTCAAAATATCTCTTGATTATTAAAGAATATAATCCTAAAGTTATTATTTCCACTGACGAATACAAGTAGAATTAACAGTAAAGCTGTCCATAGCCACTTAAACATGTTAAGGTTAAGTAGCATTTCAGATTATTTATGCTATTTTAACACTAAAATATTATTTAAAATCTAGGTATAGTCAATAAAACAAAATAGAAAAACAAGTCTGCATTTGCAATTGTTCTGACTTTTTTGCTGATACAAAACATTATTTATACAACATGTATTTATACAAAACATGTTTTGATAAATACATACAATATGCAATGATCAAATCCAGATAATTGGAATATTTGTCATATCAAATATTAAGCATCTCTGTGTTAGGAACATTCAAAATCTCTTCTGTGCTTTGAACAATTGTATTTAATAGCTATTACTAGTAAATTTTATATTTGAGAAATTTAAAAGAATAAGATGTCATTACTATTTATCTTTAATATATATCACTGCATAATAATAATAATAATACTTCCTGAAATCCTGTTGTTTTTTCCTTTGCCAGAATGGGAAATAACTTGCAAAAGCACATTTAACCATGACTAAGTGTAGTTTCCAAAATACTGTTTTCAAAATTAGTAAACTTTAGAGTTGATTGTATTCCAAACCTACAAAAGCTGTTGCTCAGACAAATGAATACACTTTAGAATGTGAAAAGAAAGAATACCAGATGTTCCCAAGGAATAGCAAAATAATTTAAAAACCAGTAAGATGTGAAATAAGAACCATGAAACAAAACATTAACTGAAGTGTGGAGCAGCTGTTGAGCTGTACATCTCAAGTGTTTACAGCTCAAAATTAAATGTGCTGAAATAAAAATAAATATGAAGAAAATTCTTCTTTAGAGAAATGGTCAAAATCTCAAATAAATGCAGTCTAAAGTTATCAAATTAAATTAACATAATTTGCATTGTAAGGAAAAATAAGAAAAATATCTTACTTTATAAGTATTAGACAAAGAAAATTAATAATATATAAATTAGTAAAATAGTAATGCTGCATCAAAAATTTTGCACAGACCACAACATTTGATAAATGTTGCCAGTAGTAATAGTAAGAATGTGTAATTTATAATTTAATGTATGACAAACAAACATTATTATTAGGTCAATGAATAAAAATTTGACTATTAATAAAATGGAAGTGGAAGCTTAACAAAGCCTAATTGAAAACTTGAAAATGATAGGAAAAAATAACATTTTATCACCGTCATATAAATTATCTTACTTTTTACTACTTGTTAAAATTAACTACATATTAGGTACTTAAAGCAAATTAATGAGTTTTATGGTCTGTAGACTAAGAAACCTTGAAAACATGAATATTTTCTATAATGCATTTCCTTTATGTTTTTAAAAATCTCATCTGGTTTATCATTCTATTATCTAATTAATTATTATCAATCATTGAACAAATATGTTAGGGGCACTTAGGATGTATAATGCTCTGTTTTAGATATTTGAGATACATCAACAAATTAAGAAGTCTAAATTCTGCAACCATGGTTCTTTTATTCTAGTAGGAGTAGACAATAAACATAATAAATAAGTAAAGTATGTAATAAATTTGAAGGTGACAGTTGCTATCACAAAAATAAAACAGAGTAGATATAAAAAGGAATGTGGGAGAAAAAAATTTTGAAGGGAATGGTAATTGGTAATTACGGGAGGCCTAGCTTTTCTTAGAAGGTAATATTAAAGCCCTTGTCTATTATAAGAAATCCTTGTTTTATTCTTAGGAATGGATTGTATTTCTATAGTTACCTTTTTTTATTAAGTTGTGGTTGATGTGATTTTAAAACTTTGTGTAAAATATTATTTCTTGTATTTCAAAAATTTTAAGCAGGCTTTCACATAGTTTTTGTGTCTGAAACTATTCTACTTTTAATACTTTCTTCTTA
Source organism: Cebus imitator (assembly GCF_001604975.1). Taxonomy (NCBI): domain Eukaryota; kingdom Metazoa; phylum Chordata; class Mammalia; order Primates; family Cebidae; genus Cebus; species Cebus imitator. Next base: position 9,322,448 of record NW_016107332.1, read on the forward strand.
TGTTCCATAAAAAGCAGTAGCATCTACCCTTATATTTGGAAAACATCTACTGCATGTATTTTAAAATTTTTACTTACTTCCTACAAAAAACAATTTTCATCTAGATCTTATATTGAGTTATAAGGAAAATTTTCCATTTCGTTTAGGATATTTTATTTTATATAGATTTTATCACTGTAATAGTTATCACTGTGTGACAAATTACAACAAACTAAGTAGTTTAAAATAATGTGTATTTATTATTTTACAATTCCTGCATCTCAGGAGTCTGGGTATATCTTAGCTAGGTTTGTGCTTCAATGTCTTGCAAGGATGCAATTAAGGTGTCAGCCAGGGTTGTTATCACATCAGAGATTTTTCTGGGGAGAGATCTGCTTCCAAGTTTACTCAGGTTGTTGGCAGATTTTGTCTCCTTGTATATACAGAAATAAACTCCTATTTATGTTCTATCTATTGTCAAGATGACACATTCAGCTCTTAAAGACTCTCAACCTTCCTTGAAACATGTCCCTTTCAATTGGTCGTTCAAAATATGGCGGCTAATTTTTCAAAGTTAGCAAAGGAATCGTTGTTCTCATCCATTCTAGTAAGAGAGAACCTTTACATAGCATAACACAACTGTGACAATCACACCAGCATGCCATATTCTGTTGGTTAGAAGCAAGGTGTAGGCCCTTCCCACACTCAACAGGAAGCAGTGGCTATGCAGGGCATTACTCTGGGGCCAATTATAAATGTGAATGTTTCTATTTAAGCCTGGTCATTTTCAATAGGCAATATCAATAAGATATCCTTCGTTCTCTTCATTTTCAACACATTTTTGGGAGCATTGATTTCTTAAACCTAGTCCTTCAATTAAAATTAATTTACTGTGCCTAGTAGGCATACATATTATAGTGTTCTGTAGGAAGGACTGACCATTTGATCCTGTAACAAGACTAAATAATAAATTCAGCTTAAAAAACTTTTTCTTACTAATATAATAATGTTGAAATCATCTTGTATTTTGATCTCTGACTTTTCATGCAACCACATAATTTATGCTACTGTGAGTGCCAGGATATTATTCACATAAAATTATTTTACATTTTATGCTTTATTATATAAATAAATTTATCTAAATGATTGCTAAATTAGTAGGACTAATCTTGATAATGATTTGCAGTTGGGCCCATTGGTTTGAGATTGAAAATTTTCTCTATTTGCAAGATAGTTCCTAAATACTTTAGGTAAATTTTTCTTATATCCTGGTTATTATATTCCTTGCAATCTGAAGTAAACTGAAATAATTATAATAAATCAAAGTTCATCTCTATACACCCTTAAACCTCTTGCCTAATTATAAATAGGAGCCTGGAACTTGTATTTGAATTTTAATTATTGATATAATTGTTAGTAAAAATTTTCCCAAGGCATTCACTTTATTTTCACTTGCATCTATTTATCATGTTCACATGATGATTTCTCTTTATGATATGTCATAATGGCTACTATAAAAGTAAATTAATAGGAGAGATATTAGATGTCATAGTAAACCAGAAATTTTCTGTTTATATCTGACCCTGGTGTAGTAACATTGTTTCAAATTAATTATGAATTATAAGTTAATTATTTACCATTATGTATCTATAAGTTTAAAAAACTTAATTTTGGTTATATCTACATATTCATATCTATTTGACTTTAATATCAAAAGATAATCAAAATTATTTTATGATTACCCTATATGTTTTTCATTTTATTAACTGATTTGTGTGATTCAATGATCTTATTGAAAAGTTTAGAATTATTTAAAAATTAAGATTGCAAATACAGCAAATTAATTAGGATCATATTTTCTGAAGTTTTCTACTAGGCATTAATCCAAACTGGATTAATAGAAAATGGTGAGAAAATACCTCATTTACTTCTCTTCAACATCCTAAGTAATACATTAAATCGGGACCTTGAGATCATTTATCAATTTGCATTTTCAGTACTTTAGAATTTGACTGTGTAAAATACTTTAAACTAGATTTTTAATGTCAACATCATATAAACTTAAACTTTACTAACAGTTACTAAGTTTAACATTGGCCTTAATGTCACCAGTTAGATAAAATGATTGAGCTATTATTCATCTCAAAATTAATTCAAATTGTGAGTCAGTAGTGTGTTCTTCTTTTCTTCTGTACTGATGTAGGAACAGGAAATGGCAATGTTAAGAGTAAGAAGTGTAAATCAAGAATGAAAAATTCACCTTTCTAGGAAGAGGTTAAATGTGTATTCACTAAAGACACTATAAATATAATAGTCTTTAGTGACTATATCCACTTTACACTCCATCCCATGTAATTTATATATCCACTCTCCACTAATATATATAAATGTTATAGGATGGAGTGGAGAGTGGATATATTTAAAGAACTGTGGATTCTTTACAATAAAAAGTAATGTTGCAATGCAAAGTCCTAACTTTTTTCAATTTCACTTTTTATTATACCAGCTGATACATCAGAAATTAAAAATATATGTTATTTTCTCTGTTATTTTACTCATTACTACTTTGTCAGCATAAAATATATTGTGATAATGTACTGTTCTTAACTTGGGTGTGCTGCAATATTTTTTCCCAACAGGTACAGAATCTAAATATTTTTGGCAGATTTAAAATGAAAGTCCAGCCAAGAAATGAAAGTAGATATAATTATGTCAATCATTATTGCCATTCTTTTTTGATCAAAAATATATTTTAACCATCAAATATTATTTACTGTAAGTAATACTGGACTGTTAATCTCATTTGATAATAATGTAATATGCATCACTAAGTCCAATACCCTTTGGGACTGAAAATAAGATACCTCTATGTAATTACCTTTCAGGACATGTTTTAAGTTATAAGGGGACCAGAAAACCACTAAGGTATATCTCTACTTTCAATTTAACTGATATTATCTCTCCTTCTATTTGTCTTAACTGTAACTTGAAGAGTTATTGCAGTCCTTCTGTATTCTTTGTAATTCCTTTTAAATAAATACTGACCATATTTTAAACTGTATGTATAGTTTCTAAAAATTAAATGCCAAGCTTTATTTTTATACATTTCACACAAAATCTGGGAAGCTCTAATAAGTTAAGGGTAGGTGGAAACATAAATTCATGCCATGTTTATATTTTTATATTCTCCTAGGGAAATTTTTAACATAGGGAAACCTCATAACTGTCTATGAAAAAATAAACTTCTTTTTAAGAATGACACAAGAAAGAGAGACTGCACAGCATATGCATTAAAAGGGGAAGCGAGGGGTATTTCTATAGCTAGAGGAGAGATGGAGAAGATAAGAGAATATTATCAGAGCTACCTGCCAGTAATTTTTAAGCCTAAATTTGAACGGAGAAATGCATTTTATATTAAACATTTGAACAGTTCTGTAAGTTTAATCAATATAAGCAAAGGTTATATAACTGCACATTAAAAAACATCAGATTCAGATAGTTTCATATGGGAAATGTACCAACTTAAAGAAAATCTCATCCCAATTGCATATTTTATTTCTGAGAAAAAGAGAGGACTCCTCCCAACTTAGTCAATGGGATAAACTTAATCTACTAGAAAACCTAGGCAAAACTTTCAAGGCCAATCTCTACTTTCAGATATCAAGTTGCAAAATTTGTAAAATTTTAAAAAAGCACATTAAGTCAACTGTAATTTTAAAGAAAATATATAATCACCACCTCCATTTAGTCTCAGTTTTCAAGGAGGTATAGTTTGTAAATTATTAAATGTCATTTGTGACATCAATACATCAGAGCAATTTATTCCAAATGGGAAAATAATAAGTATCTCCTTTAAATCATACATGACATAAAGAAGTCCATCAATATCACTTTTATCCAATGATATTGGAGGCCCAAATCAGTAAAATATGACAAAAAACAATTAAGGCATAGATTTTTGAAAGATGTAAATAAAACACCTATTTAAGATATTTTCATTATTTAACAGTGAACCTTGAAGAATCTATAGACACATTAGAAATAAAAGGAGGTGCCCATCAATGGTGGATTGGATAAAGAAAATGTAGTACATATACACCATTGAAACCTAAACAGCCATAACCAAGAACAAAACCATGTCCTATGCAGCAACATGGATGCAACTGGAGGCTGTTATAATAAGCAAAATAATGCTTGGAAACAGAAAATCAAACACTGCATGTTTTTACTTATAAGTAGGAGCTAAGCATTAGGTACTCATGATCATAAAGATGGCAAAAATGGACTCAGAAGACAACAGAGGTGGGAGAGAGGGAGTTGGGTAAGAGTTGAAAAACTAATTATTGGGTACTGTGCTTACTACCTGAGTGATGGGACCAATTGTACCCCAAGCCTCAGTATTGCACAATATACCCAGGCAAGAAACATGCACAAGCAACCCCTGAATATATATATATATATATATATATATATATATATATATATATAAAGTGGAAATTACAAAAAATGTAAAAGGGAAGTTTAAAAAGTCAGTTGGACATAAAAATAATATATAAAGTCAGTTGCACCTTTTATATTTAAAGCAAAAAATTAAATAATCTATTTTTGAATTACATACTATATACAGTAGTATTTGAATATATAAATTTCTTAGGAATTAATTTAACAAAAATGTTAACTGTTGTATGCATTCTAGGAGAGAAAACTTGAGGTAAGGAAGAGGACTTTATTATCCAAGGAGAGGAAATCAAGAAACTGAATGTCAAGAATGCCATAAGAATCATCATGAACTCTCATTCAAATAGTTTTATAGTTGTTTCATTGCATTGAGCAGAATAATGCTGCTTACATATTATATCTTGATATCCCCTGTTTATCAGAAGTGAGAAAAAAATAATTTTCTTGATTAGTCAGAGGTTAGAATCTGTATTGATTTTCTTCATAAAGGAGCCTACATCTGGTGCAGCAGATGCAATTGGATTTTCCACCTGAAAAAGCTATTATCCACTGTCATTCTCCAAAATCTGTTTTTGCTCTTGCTAAACTGAAGAATTGAAGGCGACTCTGATTGATATCGAAACCTCTGCATCTGTAAGGGTTACCTGTTAAAACAAAATTTTTCAACTTCCTTGGGTTTGTCGTGTTAATAATGATTTACTATTTTTGTTTGGTGTGGAAACACTAGTATCTTCCACTTGACAATTCTTATCATAATACAGCCTTTTCTCCAAGAGATGGAAACCTATGTGAAGATTTTTGTCAGTAGCTGGGCTATCATTTCTTATTAAACTTGGAAGAAGTGGAGGCGTAATAATTGGCTGTATTTTCAGACCTGCCTTCCCTCAACCTGGGGACACTGTAAAGTAAAATTTGACCATTTCTCTCTCCCTTTCTTTCTCTCTCTCCCCACCATGGCATATGTGCTTGTCTCTGTTCCCCACTCTCTTTTCTTCTAATATGAAAGAACAGTATGTAATCTAGAAATTACATGCAGTTGAAATCAAAAGACTATGTATTCTACAGCTTCTAATCTAAGGAAAGATGTCCAAGTGGTTAAAATATCAAAACAAAAATTTTAAGGTGATTAAATAGAGAATTTTAAATAGTTTAAAAGTGGATGTAGTAGATGTAAAATATCCTTTGCAAGTTCTTCTTATCTTGCTTATTAAAAAGGACCAAAGGAGAAAAAGAAAATTAGGATAATACAAATTAGGCAGTGGATAAGAGTAACATATTCTCTACTCTACTCCTCCTTGAGTTACCCCAGGATGAAAAGAGTAGATGCAAAATTGTCTTTTTATAGGTTTGGGTGTCAGAATGAATATTAAGAACTTTCACCTACTTCTACTCCTAAGTGTGATGAAAGGTAATATTTGCAGATATATCTAATATTTATTTCTCTGTAGGAAGAACACAAAGAAATATCCAGGTGTCATCAGTTAATCCCGTCAAGGAATGTGACAAAACAGAAATTCTAGTTCTTCATTGATCTGTCCAGGTCACAGAATATAAAGTGCTGCTGAAGATGAATCAATTTGACAAGACGTGAAAAAGATCTTCCTATTGAAATGTTAGCACTTCATTGTATCTGTGGAGGTAGAGGCATGAAAGAATAGAACAATCATTTCAGCCAAGTAGGTTCATGAAGAAAGCCCACCTGGATAAATACCTCAAAGTGGAACAGTTGAATAAAATGTATGCTTACGTTTTTAAGAAAGCATAAAATCATTTTTTTTCCAAGGTTATTTCTCATTTTACATTCCCAACAGCAGGGTTCTAGTTTCCCCCCATATTTGCCAATAGTTGGATGATCCGTCTTTTTTGATTTTTAACATTATAATGAGAAAGTAGTAATTTCCCATTGTATATTTAATTTGCTTATACTATTGATTAATAATATTGATTACCTTACTATGTTTATTTGCCATCCTTATAGCATCCATTCTTTGCTAAACTGATTGGTTTTATTCACTGTGTTACTTATTTCCTTACTACTGAATTCTGGCAATACTTTCTATATTCTAGCTATATCCTTTATCAGATATATAAAATGCAAATAATTTCTTTTTTACCTTCTTATTTAATAGACTTTTTTGAAGGGTAGATTTTGGTTAAAGTGATTTTCTAATTATCAATTTGTTCTTTTGTGGGTAATATTTTAGGAGCCATATCTAAGAAATATTTGCCTAACTCAAGATACTAATATTTTTTCTCAATTTTCTATCAGGAGAATTATATTTTCTAGGTTTCATTTTTAGATTTACAATTCTCCCAAAAATTATTGAGTAGTACAAAGTGTAATGTGATTCAAAGTTTACTTGTGTAAAAATGCTAAAAGGCAATTATTCATTGTTAAGTTTTTGCATGATCTGGAATTCCACATGGAAGCATTTTAAGTCACTTTAAGAATACAATTGACCCTTGAACAATCTAGGGGTTAGGGGAATTCATCCCCTAGGCAGACAAAATTCATGTATAACTTTAAACTTTTCCAAAACTCAATGACTATCTGCTGTCTGTTGCCTGGGATCTTTACTGATAACATAACCAGTAGATTAACACATATTTTGTGTGCTATATGTATTATATACCATTTTATTACAATAAAGTAAGCTAGAGAAAAGAAAATTAGAAAAATCAAAAGAAAGAGAAAACATATTTACTATTCATTAAGTGGAAATGGACCATTATAAAACTCTTTATCCTTTATATCTTCAGGTTGAAAAGGCTGAAAAGAAGGAAGAAGAGAATTACCAAATCCTTAGGGATATCAAAGGTGAAAGAGGTGGAGAAGGTGGAATGGGAGACAGGTCACTGGATGCACTAACATTGAATATCATTATATTTTCTTGATAAATTGATATCTTTATCATTATGAAATATCATTTATTATCTTTGGTAATATTATGTGCTCTGTAATCTTTGTCTGATATTGATAGAGTCAACCCAGTTTCATTTTTAGTAGTGTTAACAAAATGTAGCACTTTCCCTCTTTCTTTACTTTTCACCTAGTATGTGTGTGTTTATATTTGATAACTGCACAATATTTGATGAGAATCCTTTGCCTTTTCCTAGAATTTCCTCTCTTGTAGAATTCTCCTCTCCAGTAATCTGTTCTGAATGCCCTTGTCACCTTGGCCTTCCTACTTTCTATCCTCATTTATTGATTGGGCTAAGCTGAGGCTCCTGCTTACTACACTACATCCTGGAAAGTCTCTCATGTCAATAAGATGGGAAAATTATTTGGTCCACATTGTTTGTTTCCTGTCTCTCAGAGTTGACTATACTTTTTTTGCTTGATGTCCAGTGTCTTGAAAACCTGTGTTAAGTCTGTTTTCCCTGATTTTTTGGAATTATTTTAGGTTGAAACATATATATAGTTCATGTTTCTACATTTGTTAACAAGCAATAGAGGCCAGAGACCCAATACAATAGAAGCAATGACATGACATTGGGTTTTTGAGAAGATAAAATATTTTAATTTCTAGTCAACTCACAAGGAGACAAGAGTCAAACTTAAATCTGTCCCCCTGTGCTGTTTTCAAGGCAGTATTTTTATCTGAAAAAAAAAAATCAAGGAGTGGATTCTGAAACTAATAAGTGATTTATAGGAGGAAAATGGAGGTCTGGAAAGTGCTTGGGCATAAGCAGTTATCTCTTCATGCCTCCTCATGGGTTTCATTATCATGTGCAGACTAATGGGTAGTTAGTATGAAACATGCAGTGGAAATTCTGGCAGTGATGTCAGCAAGCTCATTCTGAGAATACTCTAGTTGGCCATACTGGTTTCAAAGGATTTTAGCCAGTTTTGTTTTCTTATAACCAGAGTTTCCGCATTTCAGTAAGTTGTTTCTTTTCTTATCTGTCATCCTGAACACTCAAGAATTTCTGTTAGTGGCTGGTTTATTTAACTTTTTGGGTCACAGCTTCACATCTTGTTTAGAAGTATATTTATCATCTTCTGTTCCTCTATTTCTTCATCTTTTCCTGCCTTCTGTTGTCCTGCATCAGTATAATTAGTAAGGAATTTTAACTATTCTCTTACAAAGTTTTAGTTATTAATTTTGGTGTTATTTCTTATAGTAGTTTTAGGATAAATGATTCATCTTTTATTTATAAGAGTAAATTTAAATATTTTACAACCTTAAAAATCAAACATTTATATCAATACAGTTCTAAAGAGATGTGGTATAACTGTCATAATGCTTACATCTATAGTATCTAAATAGTTCAGATATTCCTCAATACGGTGTAGTAATGTTTCATTTAAAGAAAAATGTTGATATTATTGACTGTGTCCCCACCCAAATCTCACCTTGAATTGTAACAATCCCCAAGTATCAAGCGTGGGGCCAGGTGAAGATAATTGAATCATGAGGGTGGTTTCCCCCATTACTGTTCTGGTGGTAGTGAATAAGTCTCACAAGATCTGATACTTTCATAAATGGAGTTCCCCTGCACAAGATTGCTTGCCTGCTGCTATGTAAGATGTGTCTTTGCTTTTCATTTGCCTTCCACTATGATTGTGAGGTCTCCCTGGCAATATGTAACTGTGAGTCAATTAAACCTCTTTTCTTTACAGATTAGACAGGGTCAGGTATTTTTTTTTTTTTTTTTTTTTTAGCAGCATGAGAACAGACTAATACAGTAAATTGTTAGCAGATAGTGAGTCATGCTGTAAAGATAGACAAAAATGTGGAAGTGACTTTGGAACTGGGTAGCAAGCAAAGATTGGAACACTTTGGAGGGCTCAGAAGACAGAAAAATGTGGGAAATTTTTGAATGTCCTAGAGACTTGGAGGGGTCAGAAGAGAGAAAGATATGAGAAAGTTTGGAACTTCTTAGAGAATTTTTGAAAGGTTTTGGCCAAAATGTTGATAGTTATATGGACAATAAAATCAGAGCTGAAGTGGTCTCAGATGAGTTGAATAACTTGTTGGGAACTGGAGTAAGGTCACACTTGCTATGCAAACAAATTGGTGGCAGTTTCCCTCTGTTCTAGAGATCTGTGGAACTTTGAACTTGAGAGAGATGATTTAGGGTATCTGGTGGAAAAATTTCTAAGTGTCAAAGTATTCAAGGAGACGCAGAGCATAAAAGTTTGGAAAATTTTCAGCCTGATGACACAATAAAAAAGAAAACTCATTTACTGGGAAGAAATTCAAGCCCACTGTAGAAATCTGCATAAGTAATGAGGAGCCCAAAGTTAATCACCAAGACAATTGGGAAAATGTCTCCAATGCATGTCAGAGAACTTCCAGGTAGCCCCTCCCATCACAGGCCCAGAGGCCTACAAGGAAAAAGTGGTTTCATGGGCCAGGCCCAGACATCCCCTACTGTATGCAGCTTAGGGACCTAATGCCCTGCGTCCCAGCTGCTCCAGACATGGTGAAAATGGGCCAAGGTACAACTCAGGCCATGGCTTTAGGAGGTTTAGGCCCCAAGCCTTGGCAGCTTCCATGTGGTGTTGAGCCTGAGGGTGATGAGAAATCAAGATTTGAGATTTGGAAATCTCTACCTAGATTTCAGAGGGTGTATGGAAACACCTGGATATCCAGGCAGAAGCTTGACATAGAGGTGAGGCCATCATGGGGAACCTCAGCTCGGGCAGTGAGGATGGGGCATGTGGAGTTGGAGCCTCCACATAGAGTCCCCACTGGGACAGGTCCTAGTGGAACTATGAGAAGAAGGCCACCATCCTCCAGACCCTAGAATGATAGATCCAATGACAAGCTTGCATTGTGCACATAGAAAAGCCACAGACAGTTAATGCCAGCCTGCAAAAGCAGCCAGGAGTGGGGTTGTACCCTGCAAAGCCATAAGGGTGGAGCTGCCCAAAGCTGTGGAAGCCCACCTGCTGCATGAGTATCTAAGACCACACCTGTCTTAGATGTGAGACATGGATTCAAAGAAGATCATTCTGGAACTTTAAGGATTAAATTTTTCATAGTATACTTTTATTTTTTAAGCATTTATTCATATCTAGAATTTTTTCTCTTTTAATTGCTTTAGAGTATCTTCAGGTATCTGGATTTTTTTTTGTTTAGGGTTTGTGATTGTTATCTGGGTATCTGAAAGGAAACCCAAGTTCTGTCTTTTTGTTATAGACATTAAGTCATCAGAGTGTTTTTGTCTCTTCTAAGATATAGGAAAGAAGCATCTTCAATGATTTCAAAGTAAACTGTGTTATATAAACAAACACATAATTAGAATAGGAGTAAATTATTGTGATTATAATTGATGAAGCACACCTTCAAAGTGATTACCTAAATCGGTCCATATTAAATGTCTTAAATACTTATATTAATCATTAGCATCAAATAAAAACTTTAATGAAGAAGTACACTTTATATTTTATTTTGTTTGCATAAAACAAATGACTCCTTTGAGTTTGGAAGTCCTAGAATAGTTATTATTGTTATGATAAACATTGGTAGTTTCTCTAAATGTGTAACGACTATTAGTTATTTTTATAAAGTTTGAAGTACACATAGGCTATTAAAAAATTCTAAATATTTATGCAAACATAAGATGAATGACTTACTTTATGTTTAATATTTCCTCAGAAGAAAAAAAAAGTGTTGAAGAATGATAGAAAGAATGGCAATGCTCATAGATCTTTGGCTGTCTCAAAGCAATGCACAGAATATCCATGATTTATGTCTATTATTATCCACAAATGATATTTCCTGCTATATATAAAAAAAGAAAATCCCTCACCTAATAGTGACCTGTTTTTACTATTCCTTCAATTTCTCTGTTCCTAAGCAACCAAAAGACCCCAGGAAAAAAGATTTGTAACACTTTTACATATATCATACACAGTAATATTCCCCAATGTGCTCTATCCAATAAAAAAAAATAATGTTTTTGTGTTTTCTAGAATTTACAGAATTGCTACAACATTGTACAACACAGTTTTCTATCACAACGTATTTTATAGACATTATCATCTGAGGAGAAATTTGTTTATGTAGAAGCCAAATTATTCAATTATTTAAATTTTTTTAAAGAGAACCTGTACTGTGACAATGTAAACTGTCTTTATCCCTTTCCTAACCTCAAGTAGTAAGAACACCCATGGTTTAAAGTCCTGCACTCTTTCCTGTACTTCTCCAATTCAGCTTTCTTTTTGTCTTACACATACTACTTAATTATTCTCTTCTCAAATCTTATTAATAATGTCTCTTTCCTTTATAAAAGAAACAAACAAAAACCTATAACCTTTCCAGCAATCATGGTTCTATTACCTAGTGGAAATGAGATCTAATGCTTGCAGTTAGGATACATTTTAAATAGGTCTTTGTTAGTCAATCCCCAACCAGTCCTATACCACACATCCTTTAAGCATACCCTCTGCAATCATGTAATTTGTTATGAGTTCTGTATGTGTTTTTTTCTCTTTTCCTAATAAAATTAAGACATAATTTTGCATAAAATTTTGAGCATACAAAGATAAAAAGCTATCACTGGAAATGTGAAGAGCAGATACTAGTAGTAGAGTGCTTCTCTCAGTTTTATATTATTTTGTATTTTAACATTTACATGAGTATGGAAAAAATGTCTCTTTGGTTAGTGTCAATATAACGTTCACTTCAAAGTTTTCTGCTGAGATCTTCAACACTCAGAACTATCTAATAAGATCCTTTGGCAGTAGCAGATTCTTTATGTTTTGGAAATCAAGGGGAAATTGATGTATGTGTGTGATTGAAATGGTGGTGTCAGAAAACTAGGCATTTTCATTTGACACTGAATTTTAACAACAAATTTAAGAGGTGTTTAAAATGTATACTTATTTTAGCAAATAATAAGCACTATTGGTATCACTGATTTTCTCTTCATTTCTGATTTTCCTCTATTGCAAAATGTATCCTAATATCTGATCCCCATCCACTCCTATGCTATATTAGAAAAAAAAAAAAAAAAAGAAGAAGAAGATAAATTTGTTAGAGTAGGTAGTTAGGCAGACAAGAGCAGGGCAGAAAACAGCTCCCCACCAGGAATGTCAGGGGGCCAGGAGGTGATGATCAGATAATTGTTAAACTGTCTCTCTAAAATAAAAAGTGGTCATAGCTGGCACCAGGGACTGCCTCCCAATAGATAGAAAACACCTGAAGCTGGTGATCAGCAGCTTCCTGGAAAGATCTGAGCAGGTGGGTGAGCAGGCTCAAGCATGTGCGCAAAGGGGCAAAATGTCCAAGTTTGTCTAGCATATAACCTTCCTCTAGGAACATTTGACTGGAAAAAGAAGAACGCCTCAAGTGAACTTGCATGCAACTGTAGTAAACACACTGTGCCTGTTGTCCCTCCCAAGTACTGGAAGGTCACTGTGCATAAGAACAGCCCGTCCAAGGAAAAAATCATGGGAGGAGAAACAAAAACTTTGGAGCCTTGCCAGTGAATAAAACTCCAAGTCAAGGGTCAGATGAGATGCTTGGATTTCTCAAGTCACCTGCCTGGTCCTCTTCCAAGTATATTTTATTTCCTTCATTCCTGTTCTAAAACTTTTGATAAGCTTTCACTCAGGCTCTAAAACTTGCCTCAATCTCTCTCTTTGCCTTTATACTCCTTGGTCAAATTGTTTTCTCTGAGAAGGCAGGAATCAAGTTGCTGCAGACCAATATGGATTTGCTGCTGGTCACAAAATCATGCTGTCTCACTTGTGAGACACATTATCACCAAGGAGCTCTCACTCTTTACATCTAGGTATGGTCCAAGTTTAACCTTCAGTTTTACAATATGTATAAGTCTTAAGTTTTTCAAATTTTCTGCAAACTTCTTCAGTCTTAAATTTTATATTTTCTCTGACTTAGGGTTTCTTCAATCTCACATGTTGTATTTATAACCACTCTAAAATAGGACAAAAGCTAAACTGCTATAATAAAAAGATTCCCACAAATTCATTGGTCATTGAAGAAAAACTCTGTTTACCTCTCATACAGCAGATTTGACATGAATGGACCAAGGCTTTCTGTTTCTTTATATAATCACTCAAGTGTCCAAGTTTCTCTCATCCATGGCACTGTCATCCTTTAGGGCATTATTGTTGTCTGGGGGGTCAAAGAAGTGACACTGTCTAATCTAGATTTCTGTTGAATATACGGAGGAACAGAGGAAAGTAATTTAATGACCTTCTGTCCTGAGGTGTCTTTGGATGAACAGAACTATACTTCTGTTCACATTCACTGGCCAAGTAAGTCTAAGAGCAAGGGAGACTAAGTAATAAACTCCCAAGGAACAGGAAAACCAATTGTGTGTGTGTGTGTGTGTGTGTGTGTGTGTGTGTGTGTGTGCACGCGCGCGCGCATAAGGAAGAGTCTGCCTTTCTGATAGATCATAGGACATATTTACTCCTTCCTGAAAGGAGAAAACCAAAGTCTCATATACCTACTGTATTCACCTGAATTCAAATATTTCAATAATTTACAAATGTTGCTATCAATTTACATGTGGCTTTTCATGATCTTAAAATGTAAACCAAATTTGAATATATAGAGGCTTCAAACTAGTACTCCTACCACTATATGGTGTGCAGATAACTTTTATAAAAACAGTTAATCAAAATTGGGAACACTGGAAAGCAATTATGAGTTGATACCATCTATGATATTTATCTGGACAGAAATTATGAAAGCTTCCTATCATGTAAAATAAATCTCTTCGTTAGTGTACCTAGTCACCCCTGGTTCTGCTGTCTTTTAAAACTCCACTACTCCTTTTATTTTGTAAACTATTCCTTTGCTCTCTGTGAAAGTAAATAAAATATAATCATTTCAATCTACTGTCTTCCATGATATTTTATAAAGTAGAAGTTGGAAAATATGCTTTCTCCCAAAATCTTTAAGGCAAGTTATTTTAGCCAGGCTCATGGCTTCTTTATCAGGATTTCCAAAATTTAGCACACTTCTGTACTGTTGGTTTTCAGTCAGCATTATGTGCTAGTTGTTGATGCAATACCCAAGCTTACATTTTTTGTTTGTTTACTATGTACCCATGTATTTCTCCTTCATTTGAATGAAAGTTATCTTGAGCCATCTCGAACAACAGACTGTTAGTTACATCCTTCATTTTATATTTGGCACCAGTGTACTTCCCATTTTTGTTGGCTTAACAGTCTTAAGACACTTTTAAAGGGAAAGTCTTTGAGGAACAGCCACATATTCTGCTACTTTGGAAAAAGAAACATTTAGATTTCTGAAACTGTAGGACTCCAAACCTCTGAATTCCGTTTTCTCCTTTCTGTCTACTAACTTTGGCCACTTTTGGCTTGAGCTCATTTTTTTTTCTTTTGCTACTTTTCTGAATCAGTAAGGAACAAATAATTGCTCCTAATATTCTAGTTCTTTCTAGACACTTTACCTAGAGCTACATGCCTGATGTGCTAAGGTACCCATCAAACCATAACACACAGGAATTTTACTGAACATTTTTGCTACAGCAAAAGAAATCTCAATGATTCTTGAAGTCCAATACGAGTTTACAGTAGGTTTTGCCTTGCTGCCAAATCATCAGCAAGTTCCAAGTATTTATTTACATTTTTAGTTATATCTCCTGACTTCTAAAATCAGTGTTACATTGAAGGAATAACTACTGCAAATAAGTGTCTGAATTAACACAAATTTTATTTTTCTTTCATCCATCATTCCTACTTTAAGGTAACTGGATTTCTTTTATTTTGGGTTTCCAACACCCTTTAGAGCAAGGTTTTTTCCAACCAGTGGTCCATAAAATCCTGGGAGTTCCTGAAACATTGTCAAGAGATCTCAAGGTCAATATAATTTTCATAATAAGAAAACTTATTTGCATCTTTTCTAATATTTGCTCATAGACATTGTATTCTTAACCTGCATGCATTACAACATTTAAAAAGTTTTAAATGCCAAGTGTTACTTAGAATTGCCTTGATGATACAGTAAAAACTATTATTATTACTATTATTATATCTTGGCATTGGATTCACATCTCTACAAAATATTTTGTGTGACAAAAGATGAATACATATGAAGAAATTCTGCTAGTAGAGAAAAACGAGGTTATCTCTAGGTAATATAACTGTGTGATTTTATTTTATTTTTTCCACAGACTACCATTTTTACTTCAAAAACAATTGAGATTACCAGTTTCCCACCAGGCTTATAAGAAGCTTAGAATCTCTCATGCTGTCCTAGCCCATAATGCTAAGCAAACTAAAAAATCTACCTTCTTAGATCTCTAAAATAGTGAAGTCAAAGGGCAAACTCTTGCCCCCAAATTTGAGAAACCTACAGGCCAGCACAGAAAATTACAACTTACCACAGAGATGAAACTTTTGGGGGCAAGGAAATGGGAACTGTAATTGACAGGTTGCTGGAGGCAGAACAGGTCTGAGAGATAAAAACTCAAAGGAAACACGTCACAGTGAGGCCCCTATTTTTTTGTGAGTTTTAACTCCTGGATCTTGACAGATTCTCATGTTGAATATCAGCAAATGAAAAAAAAAATCCCTTCATGCATCCAGTACAGGGAGGGAAAAAAAAACGATTTGATGTCAGCCAGAGCATTCTGTTTTTCTTCATAAGGTCTGTCCTCAGAAGGTCATAAATAATTAGAGCCTAACCTGCTGGGAATTTCTCAGAATCTAACTTACCAGAGGGGAAGATAATACCAAACTCCATTGCATTCTGGCCATCCCCTTCCACCTAATGGGTAGAAGAAAACAACATAAAAAACCGAGGAGTGTTTGTGAAGTTCACAGTGGCATAGGCTCTCTAATAGACTAAGATCTAATCAGTAGGGCTATAGAAAACTTCACTTTTAACCTCGCCTTACCACCACATTACTAAAGGTCTATTTACAGCAATTCTTTTTACCCAGTAGCTCACGTCTGTCTAACAACAAAAAAGTACAATGCATACTAAAAGACAAAAAAGATAGATTAAAGAAGGAGAGCAGGCATCAGAACAGCATATGACATATTAGAATAATCAGACATGGAATTTGAAATATGTATCATTAATATGCTAAGATATCTAATAAAAGTACAGAGAGCAGGCAAGAGCAGATGGGCAGTGTAGGCCGAGAGATGTGAAAGACAGGCTTGGACAAGATAGGGATGCATTTCATTGTCACACACAAAGGCAGGGGAAGAAGTCTAAAACACTTCAGGATGAACTCCTGCCCCTTAGAAATCAAGAAGTTTATCCCCTTTTGGCGTAAGAATAGCATTTTCTGATGACCACGCATAGCTATATTTCAACAGTTATTAACAACTCTAGAAAAGTTTTTGTTTTGTTACATACACACTTTTTTTTTTTTTTTTAAGTAAACGCGGTACACAGTATAAGCATTCAGGATTGAACTCAACTTTCTGGAGCCAGCTCCTCTGGAGTAAGGCAGGAAATGTTTTTGCTGTCGTTTTGTCGGTTTTGCTTTTGTTTTTAATCACCAGGCAGGTTACATTCACATGCCATGGGAATGACAATAGGCCCTGAGGCAGTGATATGACTATAGAATGTAGTACTAGCTACTGACAATACAAATGGGTTCTCTTGCTTCTCATTGGCCGTGACTTGGCATAGTTTCTCTTTACCCTCACTCAAGAATGTCCAAAAAAAAGCACTAGTTAAAATATGAGTCACTACTTCTCAACTCTTTTGGAAAAAAATAATCTTTCCATGGTTTATACTGCGGACCCATACCCTAGAAGTGTCATGCTAACTAGATCATATAAAGAAAATGAGAGCAGGGAAAGAAATGGCTACATAAAGATCAGAGCCACTCATTTCTATCTGCAGCTCCAACTTAAAAAGCCTGTAGATGTGGTCAGTGTGATATGTAATAGGGTAAAGCTGCAAAGAACCATAGAGACAGGTAAGGTGTTCCTTCGGATAGTAAGTTGACTGCTTGCTTTCACTCCTTGACCATATCCTTGGCAGCTACAGCTTCTATGGATTCATGCATGGCCTCCTTATCCCCTAGGTACCGCATATGTTTGAAGGGCTTTAAATTCTTCTCCAATTAAATTCATAGACGACAAAAATACTAGTCTGCAGACTCAGCTCTATAGTGTCTTCTTCGAAGAGACCTTCCTGATGGTTGATAATTCCTTGAAAGCTGTTTCCATGGGCTGCAATCAGTATCCCCTTCCTTAATCTGAGGAACTATTATTTCTATGTAAGAGGACATAACTCTGGCACTATTGTCTCTCAGTCTTTAGCAGGGTACTAGCTGATCTTCAGTGAGATCTTCATGTCTGCAATCCTTACTGATGTTGCTGTAGAAAGAATGGCTAGGGCTTATCAGAGGCAGTAACATGCTGTAAGAGCACCTCCAGATATTTATCTGAACTTCATCCTACTTAACAACAGTTTCTATTTTACTGAGATTAGTCAGGTCCCCAAAGTGCCAATCACCATAGTGCAAAACCCTTAGTACACTACTGGCAGCCGCATTTGATCAATGGCATCTAGCACTGTGCAGAGTATTGGCATTGCTTTCTTCTGCACTGAGGTTAGGCATATGTCAAAGTCATATCCAGAATCTCCCTGTACCTGCCTACCATGCTTCATTTCCTCATATTCTTCAGACTTCACATCAGAGTTGTACCACCTGTTACAATGTCTCTACAGGATCTAGGCATTCTCCTGTACATGGTCAGCTGTGGATTCAGAATACTGTGCGGATTCTGGAATGACTTTTCAGATACAACACCAAAGTCATGATCCCTGGAAGAAAGGGATGATTAGCTGGACTTAACTAAAACTAAATTCTCAGCTCTGCGAAAGATAGTGCTAGGAAAATGAAGAGATATGTCACAGAGTGGGGGAACGTAGTTTCAAAAGACATCTAACAAAGGATGGTTACCCAAAATAAGTGAAGAACTCAAAAATAAGAAAAAAATCTTATTTAAAAGTGGGCCAAAGACCTTAACAGATACATCACCAAAGAAGACTTAGAGATGGCAAATAGCGTATGAAATTACTCTCCACATTATATGTCAAAGAGAAATGTAAATTAAAGAAACAATGAGATGCCACTACACACCTATTAGAATGGCCAAAATCAAGAACACTGACCCAGAAAATCCTAGTGAGAATGAAGAGCAACAGATAGTCTAATTCATTGCTTGTAAAAATGCAATATAATAAAATACAACCACTTTAAAAGACGATTTGAGAATTTTGTTTAACATTAAAAAAAAAAAAAAAAAAAAAAACCTAAAAGCCAAGGTTGTGGCTCATGCCTGTAATCCCAGCACTTTGGGAGGTCAAGGCAGGCGGATCACTTGAGCTCAGGAATTTGAGACCAGCCTGAGAAACAGGGTGAAACCCTATTTCTACTAAAACACAAAAATTTGGCAGGCCTGGTAGCACATGCCTGTAATCTCAACAGCTTAGGAGGCTGAGGTTGGAGGATGGCTTGAACCTGGGAGGTGGAGGGTGCACTAAGCCATGATCACACACCACTGCACTCCAGCCTAGGTGACAAAGTGAGGCCCTGTCTCAAAAAACAAAACAAACAAAACAAAACAAAAGAAACAAACATAGTCTCACCGTATGATCCACTAATTGTGCTCCTTGGCATTTACCTAAAGAAGTTGAAAACGTATGTTCACACGTAAATCTGTATATGAATGTTTTTAGCAGCTTTATTTATAATTGCCAAACTTAGAAACAACAAAGTCTTTCAATATGTACATGAAGAAATAAATGGCGGTACATTCAGATAATGGAATTTTAGACAGCACTAAAAAGAAAGTGTCAATGAAAAGACATGGAGGGACATTTAGTGCCTATTTCTGAGTAAAGGAAGCCAATCTGGAAAGATGACATAGTATATTACTCCAACTATATGACATTCTTGGAATGACAAATGATGAAGATATTAAAAAGATCAGTGTTGCTGGGGGCTACGGGGTGGGAGGAATAAACAGGCAGAACACAGAGGATTTTTAAGACAGTGAATTGACTCTGTATGACATTATAATGGTGGATATGAGTCATTATACATTTATCTAGATCTATAGAATGTATAACACAAAGAATGAAACTTAACTATTGAGTTTGGGTGGTAATGATAGGTCAATGTAAGTTTATCAGTTTCAACATTGCACCATTCTGGTGGGGATGCTGGCAATGGGGTATGCCATGCACATATGGTGTTAGGATATATATGAGAAACTTCTGTACTTAGTGTTCAATTTCAATGTACTCTAAAAACAGTCTATTAAAAAACAACGACAATCAACATATAAAGATAAGTGCAGCTTGGTTATATGATAAGTATTTGTTTGAGATTAACATTTTATAAAGAAAAATGACATGACTTTCTGCTAATGAACGTTCAAGCAAAATAATGAGGTTTGAAAAACTTGTATCTGCTTCTGTAAATTTGACAACCTTCCACACACTTAAAGGCTTTTCTGATTAGACTGGTGGAGATATTAACAAATGTGAATATTTACAATTGTCTAAGAAAATGTGTTAACATTTAGAAGGCCCGTATCACCCACTAAGCCACAATTTCCCAGAAGAATAACTCATAATGTATGAAAATCATAGAAATATAAAGCTTAATGTAACAGAGTAGAAAAAGTTATGTGGCATGGTGTGTAGTCACATATCACAAATAATTTTTTAAAACTAGTACTTATCAAGTTTTGATAGATTATCAAAAATATTGACAATGATCTGAAAAGACTATTAAAATCTTTCTTTTTTTTGGTAACATATTTGTGTGAGGCCAAATTGTTTTTCACATACTTTCATCAAAATAATAATAAATAATAAGTTAAATAAAGAATCAGATATGAAAATGTTACTGCCTTCTATGAAATCAGATTGATTAATGTTTGTAAATTGGTGATCCTCTTCTTACCAATTGTGTTTTGTTCTGGAATATAATTATTCATCATAAAAATGTACTATTTATTTTAACTTGTAATGAGTTCATTGCTGCTTGCAATGAATTCATAAGCTCATATTTTAAAAGACTCTCAGTTTTGATTTTTAATATGTAAAATGTTAGTAGATATGATACACATAAACATAAACTCTGGAGGCCTTCAATAATTTTTAAGAATGAAAGAAATCAAAACATGGAGAAAATTTGTGTCATTTGTATGGTTGAATCTAATTAACATATCTCCAGGTTACTGTTGTGAAGGGAAAATGGAGCATGGAATAAGCATGCATTCTGTCTTAAAGCTGATGGTTTCATGTGTTTACATACTTTGGTAAGAACAGAGCCCAAGGCCACCTCTGATCTAGGATATGTATTCTGGTTGAGCATCCAAATCCAGCATAAAGAAGCTATTATGAAGGATTTTAATGGGTAGCTATCACTATCAAACTCTTTGCCATAACTTGACACAATAGAAAAATAACAATGTGAGCCCCTGATTAAATTATATTCACCATTCATGCAAATGTGTTAGTAGATAAAGTGGCTATTTTTTATGATTCTGTAGGAGAAGCAGAAGAAGATAGTTGTGGAAAACTGCAAACATAAACTAAGATTAGGTATCTATCATCTCTAAACTTGTATATTGGCTCCCCAGCCAGAAGACTATATCTGTTCTTGTCCCCTTGATTTTCAGTACCTGGTCATATTCAGTACCCGCTTTCTTTGATCAGCGTGAAGGTTAATTTTGGGTGTCAACTTGGTTGTGCCATGGTTCTCTGTTCCCTAAGTCTCCCATTTTATTGGACTATGGATTTCCAAAGCCTCCACAATCACAAGAAGCCAAAACCTTACAATACCTCTCTCCCTACACACACACACACACACACACACACACACACACACACACACACATCCTGCTGGTGCTGTTTTCCTGAAGAACCCTAACCAATGCAATCGGTGACTACTTTTTAATCCCCACCCCTAGCTCCAAGTTCTTTTCTCATTCTTCTTTAAAACATTTAGATTACCTCTCCTCCTACTCTCAGGTGGTAGAGTAAACCCTTCAATATATTTAGTAAACACTGGATTCCCCTTAGCATGATCCACTTGGAGGAAAATCCGGGTTACAGAAAAAAACTTACGGCAATTTTTTGCATATGCAGGCTTTGCTCTGAGATTAAAAGTTGCTCAAAGCTTAATATTTTTGGGATCATGATTTACAAATATTGGAAAAATATTTTTATAATTGAGAAAAACCTACAATTATAAAATTCCATGTTGCCAGATTAAAATTTAGAGATTTTATTTTAAAGGGGCTAAAATCTGCAACATTCAAGATTTTCAAACAACTTTAAAAATCATACACAATAGATATATGTGAAAATTTTATCTGCTACTTTCAAATACTTAGCCAAAAGTATGCTCCAGAACATTATTTATTCTTCATTTATTATCATAAACATGTTATGCAAAATATGCAAATGACATTATCTTGTATTTTCATTCATTAATTTTTGTCATGGTTAATACTGAGTTTAATTGGATTGGATTGAATGATGCCAAGTATGGTTCCTGGGCGTGTTTGTGATGGTGTTGTCAAAGGAGATAACATTTGAGCCAGTGGACTGGGAGATGTAGACCCACCCTCAAACTGGGTGGGCATCATCTTAATCAATCACCAGTGCAGCTAGGTTAAAATAGGTGGGAGAAGATGGAAGAGCAGACTGGCTTGGTCTTCTGGCCTTCATCTTTCTGCAGTGCTGGATCCTTTCTGCCCTTGAACGTCAGACTTCAAGTTCTTTAACTTTTGGTCTCTTGGACTTACACTAGTGGTTTGCCAGTGGCTTTTGAGCCTGTGACCACAGACTGACAGACTGAAGGCTGCACTGTCATCTTCCCTACTTTTGATGTTTTGAGGCTTGAACTGATTTACCACTTGCATCCTTGCTCCTCAACTTGCAGACGGCCTATCACAGGACTTTACCTAGTGATCCTGTGAGTAACTATTTCTTAATAAACTCCCTTTTATATATATACATGTCCTGTTAATTCTGTTCCTCTAGAGAACCCTGACTAATATGCTTTGGAATTCTCATTGTGTATATATGTATATATGTGTATATATACATATATAAATACACACACATATATAGAGAGAATATATATATATATATATTCTCTCTCTCTCTCTCTATATATATATATGTATATATATGTATATATATGTGTGTGTGTATATATATATATATATATATATACACATAGTGTCTTTATTCTCTTTAGTTGAGAATCTTTTACACATTTTTTTCATCTTTTCACATCTTTTTCTCTCTCCTCTGTCAGTCCCCTTCACATACTAATAAGTGAATGAAATAAACAATGTTTACTGAAGTTATTGTTAAAGTTTTGCCTTTATTTTTAACTGGCTATCATATGTATTTTTCAGAAAGACAAAATAAGACATTGTTTGTCTTTTTTTTTTCTTTTTAAAATAACTGTACTTTTTGATGTGGGGTTTCCCTCTACCCCTCCCCCTTCTCCTCCCACTTCCTATGCATAGTTTTGAGTGTGTTTGTGCATATGGATATGTATGTATTTTTACAGCAATATAATAGATGTTATATTACATTAATAATATTTTTCTAATTGCTACTTTTTAAAAATTTTAATTATATTTACTCTGCTAAAAATATAAATATACTCAAATGGGGATTTATTTTATGAAAGATTATTTACAAATACTGTCATTAATACATTTGAATATATTCAGCATTCTTTTTAGCACACTTGTAAAGCAAATGGGCTGGTATTTAATACTTCAGATACAAATAAAATGTGGTCACTTCCCAAATGACTCTAAAATAATATTATAAATTCACTTTTCTCAGACTGTCATTTTATTTTAATTTGTATAAAATAAAAAATTTAAAATAAAGCATATCATCTTTAAGTCAATGGAAATCTTTATTTTAGATTGAGTATGAAAAGTACTATATAAAGAAAGAAACATATAATTATCAATAAGTCCTACTACAGATTTTGAACACAGTCTTTTCAACAGTTGTTGAGTTAAAAAGTCCAATTACAGATTGATATAAAAACACTACAAGACAGGAAATAGATCTATTTCTATTCTTACTGTCACTTCATCATTTAGTTTCAATTAAAAATTATGCTGTAAATTCACACATCCTTATTTGAGTAGCATTTACGATTATTATTTAATATTTAAAATTCACCCATTCTTTGTCTGATTCATATTTGAAAGATACAGGGAGGCAGAGGGGGGCGGATCACTTGAGACCATCCTGGTCAAAATGTGTAACCCCGTATCTACTAAAAATACAAAAAATTAGCTGGGCATGGTGGCGCATGCCTGTAATCCCAGCTAATCAGGAGGCTGAGGCAGGAGAATTGCCTGAACCCAGGAGGCGGAGGTTGCGGTGAGCCGAGATCACGCCATTGCACTCCAGCCTGGGCAACAAGAGCGAAACTCCGTTTCAAAAAAAAGAAAAAAAAATTATATACATATATATTTATGTATGTGTGTATATATATATATAGTAATTAGCTTTGCTATAGTAAATGTTACTTTTAAGTATTAAATTTCATTTATCTTTTGATTTTACATGGTATATTTGATTAAATTTTCATTATTTTACACTCATGAATTTCTATTTTTGCATGATTATTTCATGACATTTATCACGCCTATATCCAAAATACATTTGGAAGCATGTGCTCATTTTTCCCAAGCCTTAACCTTTCTATTTTCTAAAGAATGCTCCATTTTTCTCTTAGTTTTAACAAGTTATCACTGGACATCCTTCTGATATAGTATGACTTATTTGGAAATTACTTGCTCACGTGATATGTAATATTCTGCACATTTTCTCACATTTGACTAGTTATGCTTAAGAAATTTGTTTTCTATGGACTTGTTAGACATACAATTAACTCCTGAAATTCATTTTTATAATTTTAATTGACATCTCTTTTCATGCATTTTTCTGGGCTTATATTTTACTGTGAATAAATCAGTCAATCCTTGTTTCTTATTAAGACTTAGAAGTATTTTATTTTTGGACTTTATCTTAATATAGTGCAAAGAGAGGATATAAATTTGTTTTTCTTGACTTATCCTCAAACTACATAATTCTTAATTTGAAAACACATAAATACTGCTGAATATTTTTACTTTGTCTAGACATTTTTATTTATCTCAACTCAACTTTTGAAATAATCAGCTCAATCAATTTTAGTACTGTTTTCTAAATTTGCATTTTTTAATTTTTATTTTTGTGGATACATAGGTGTATATATTTATGAGGTACATAAGATATTTTTGTACAGGCATGCATGCACAATATTCACATTATGAAAATTTGGGTGTCAATCCCCTAAGCTTTTTTGCTTTGTATTACAAACAACCCATTTATACACTTTTAGCTATTTTTAAATGTACTACATTTTTTCAATATCAGTTGAGCAATGTCCTCTGTATTTATCTACACCTGACTTAAACTGAGCTGATTTTCAATCAACTGTGATATAAAATTTCATCTCTGGTTTTGAAGTAGTATCATTTTGGGGGCACAATGTTAATAGTTTTACTTTTGAAAAACCATTGAGAGATAATCCTGTTGGACTGCTGCTTATTTGACATTGGTTGGCTCACCTTGTGGTTGGCAGAATAAATTGAGGCTACTCTGAAAAAAGGTACCAACATGATATCAAAATACATTGGTCATGTAATAGTATCAACTATAATATATCTGGATTAAAATATCTAAAGACATAGTTCTTAATTTTTTTCTTGAATTGGAAAATAACTAGGCAGTCATTTTAGTAACAGTTCTAGGAATATTCTAGCAATATCTAAAATAATACATAAAGAAACCAACTAATAACTCCATTTTATTATTTAGTTATCTTAAATATATTACAATGTTTAATGAAAATTCTATATCAAACTAAAAATATAGAAATAATAATTTTCACTACAGATTATTTAAATCTACAAAGTACCTTAGAGATTAAATACAAATAAAAACAAAACAACAACAACAACAGTAACAAAACACCAGCAACTCAAACTACTTGGAATGATGATCTTTCCTTCTTTAATTTCCTGTAGCAATGTGTAAATAAGCTTTGGTTTTTGTGCTAGCAAATACAAAATCAACAGACCTTCTTTTTCTGTACACAGATGGCTGCTTCATGAATTTGGAACTGGCATTACCACAGGTTCAAAGAGTCTAGGAATGCTTAATTGCTTGTTCCTGCAAAGTCCTGGCACATCAACACCAATGTGTTTTACTTGCATATATCACTTAGAGAATCTTGCTTATTCAAGCATGGTCTACATCTCTTCTACCTGTACATGTCAACATGTCTTGAATATAAGGTTTTGCTGGGCATTTAAAGCAGAAAAGAGCTTGTCAGTTATTATAAGAAAATGACAAATCCAAGTATAATACTGACTGGCTAATATCAGAGGCTCAACTTTTTACTATTTGTTCTTCATCATACTCAAATATTATATCTGAAATGTCTACAAAAACTATTTTTAATTTTAGTTTTATAATATATTTTATTTAGCCAATGTTGATCAATAAATTGTGCATTATTTGTACGAGTCTGTTTTCCAGATTATTCTGTATATTTCATAAATTGTTTAATCTGGTTGGTTAATGAAATTATTATATAACTAATAAACATTAAAGGAGCTTAGCATATACTATTTTCATGTTTAAATATAAAGCTATACGTATAATCTGCTAAAACCTTTAGTTTAACTTCAGTAACTAAGGTAGACTGAAAACGTGAAATTTATAAATAAAACACGAAACTGATACATGGTTTTTCAAAGGGAAGTTTTGCTGTTTACTGACATAATGATTTTGATAGAAAAATAATAGTACTAACAACCCTTTGATAACTAATACAAATCATGCTGTTATATATATTCATATGCATATACATATAAATATATTATATAATACTCATTATAAATTAATATGTATTAAAATAAGTAATATACATTAAGTGAATGCAATTTTAATTTTAATATGGTTAAAATATGTTTTAAAATCAAGAAAAGTAGCAGATAAATTTGGTATAAAAATTGCAGTGTTATGCCAAATGGGATTATATTATGAAGGAATAAGATTTTCTTTTCACAAAGGTTCTCATTTATGGCAGAGAAAGTGTGAGTTGATAAGCAGAAGTGCCTTCAGATAAGCTGTAGATACAGTAAAATTATATATGCTGGCAAGAACGTATCTAATTTTTAAATCTAAGATCACAATTTTGTGTTCTCTCTGAAATTGTAAAATAATTTTATGTTTTAAGAAATGATGCAAGCTTTTCATGACTATGTTAATATTTGGTACACTTTGGTGGGGTGGGTGAGTGATTTTCAAATATCTACAATGAAAAGAAAATGAAAAACAAAAGAATTGAGAACTTTTTTTGAATTCAGAATAGTGCCTATAAGAAAAGAATGAAGAGGAAAAAAGTCATGGGAGGATTCATGAAACATCTAAGAAATCACCATACAATTAATGAAAGATTAAAAAATAATTCACGAAGCCAAAAGGAATTGTAGTTTTGAACTTTTATCATATTAATATTCTAAAGCATGGCCTTTAACAAATACCTAGGCTTATGATATACTATTATTATTGCCTAACATTTTTCTCTTAGAAATTTTTTTACCTCTAGTACAATCTCTTCTCACTGACAGCATCCTTCCCTTTACATTTAGTGTATTATCTTTATGATTACTCTTGACATGGGTCTCTATGTACTTTGTGCACTGTTCACATAAACTGCCCATACATATTTTTACACACACATAACAAATAATAATCTCTATATACAACATTTTATCAAAAACAATTTGATGTAAATGTATTTACTGTTTACTTTTAATTCCAAATTAACTTTTTAATATTTGATTCTGTTTTCATATAAAATATATTTCTTCTTTTTTATTGCTATGTAATATCCTATCAAAAACATCCCTGTAAATTCTACACTGTAATCTACAATAATCTTTTGCTAATAGAAATTATATAGCAAGAAACATTCTAATTTGTGTCTTTTTATTAACCTATACAATATTTCTCTATCATTAGTTATACATATATTTAATAATATGCCTTATTACACAAAGCTGAATAATTATTTACTGAAAGATGTGGACCTTGGAAAAGGGTAATATAATTAAGAAATGAGTAAGAAAAATGTTAATGTACCTAAAGCCAAAGTGATGAGAAAATAATAGGATAGTGAAGCAGACTCTTTAATAATTTATCTGTAGTCATTTTAAAAGGGCAACAGGAATAAATGGATGATATAACCTTTAGATAAAATCATACAGACTAGAGAAACATATGGGGAAGAGAATGTTTAAGAATATATATGGACTACATATAGACCCTCACATAAGTATAAGGTTGCACATCCTCACAAAAGAATAAGGTTATATATAAGACAAAAAAATTAAGGAGTATGACAAATCTGTGAGATAAAAGCAACTGAAATGCATTGTAAAATTTACTAATATTGAAAACCAGATCAAAAGGGGGCATTTAAAAAATTAATTGTCAGTAAAATAAAAAGTGCTTAGAATAAATTAATACCAAGATAGAAGAGTTAGGATCTCTTGCAAGACATTCTGGAAATAAAATAATATATTTTTTAAATTAGCCATTTAGACAGAAGTATAATTTCTTCATAGTTAGAAAGATAGTCAAAGTTAGATTACTTAGCTAAAATTTGTGTAATAATTTTAAAAATTTTAAATTATGAACTGTAAAAAATAGAAAAAAGTTAAACATTAAAGAAAAATCTCACTGAATAAAAATAAAATAATTATAAAACAATAAATATTCTGGAGTATATTTTAAATAATATGTACTCTTTTTCAGAATTTTTATGGATTTAATGAGAGCTCAATTTGCATTTTAAGAAATGATTACATTCATTTAAATAAAAGTTTGTGAATAAAATAGATCTAAATTTCTAATAAAATGTGACTATATTTTGCACTTTTAAATTAAATGTATTTAACACACTAAAAGTCATTTTAGGGCAACAAAAATATGAAGGATAAGGTTAATCCTGTTATTCAATTTTTCTGCTTTCTCTTTTCCTCCCAGAAAATTGTCAGTATAAAGGTTTACCTTTGCTAGGTATGTGCCATGAGTTATATAGCCTTCCCAACCTATTTTCTATCATTTAAGTAACAACACTACTTAAAATAGCAATGAAATTGATCTCTGCTGAGTAATGAAAAGCAAAGCAGTTTGAGAAACTTTCTGTTAGTGCTGCGTATGTGTTAATTCAGATGGATGACAATTGATTCCCTGAAAAACCTAAATTTGATATTACTTTTATAAGTGACAGAGTTGGAATTGGTCTCAATTTTCCTTTGATTTATTTAAAAATATTCTAAAATAATTAATTACTTTGTCTGAAGTTTATAAATATTAATAATTTTGTTACTTCTTTTATCTATTTAAATTACAAAATTTATAATGGCTTTATTATAAAATAAGACAATTCTTTCATTTATCTCAATGAGTGTTTAATTTCTCTTTGAAATTTGGGGATGCTTTACTCATGGTAAGCAGATTTTTTTTGATATCACAAAATAGATTCTGAATCACTTTTGTTAAAAACAACTAACCACAAAAGAAGTATACAGTTTTTAAAAATTCTGGAGTGCTTCTGCATGAACCAAGTTTACACGTACTTCTCTAGTTGACTTGGAGGCAATTGTGATTAATGCAGGAATTGCCCTATAGCTGAATAATTCTAAACACCAATTTCACTGCCAGAGTCCTCTGCTGGGATAGCTGAGGGCATCAGTGAGACTGTATTTTCTCCCTCTGCCTAATCTGATTTTTTTTCTTTCTTTTTTTTTTTTTTTTTTTTTTTTTTTTTTTTTTTTTTTTTTTTTTTTTTTTTTAAATTTTACTTTGGGCTCTAGGGTACACGTGCACATCCTGCATCCTGCAGGATTGTTGCATAGGCATATATATGCCATGATTCATTTATATATCATCCATGATTGTGGATCCCAAGAGAACACAGGAGAGCAAGACTTAATGACAGGTGCAGCCAAGTTCCAAAGGTTAAGCTCCCAATGAAAATAGCCCGCTCTCTCAAGATCAGGGATTGGAAAAGAATGAGATACAGTATGGTAACAGCTGGATTGATACACCTGAAAATCTTGAATCTCGAGATTACTTTGAACATCATGAGCCTATAGAAATAGCTAATTCTTTCAATTTAATGGCTAATGCATCCTCTTTTTTTCTTTTTATGAAGGCTCTTCTCTGCAAGATAGCATATGCCTCCAGAAAATTTAATTTTCTGACTGTTAGGTGAAGTTCAATATTTATTTAATCAAGCTTGCAATTTATGTTACTCAAATATGCTACATACTTAAGTATTTTATTTTCTGTTGAAAGGATATTTTGAAGATTTTATTTTACTATATTGGATTTGCCATTACTTGCTATTTTAATTTTATATAAATTTAATTCTATATTTTACAATGTATAAGTGTTTATTATTACAGTAGATTCTTGGTAATTTGTATATTTAATCAATGAGAAGTATTTTTTGTACCATTATTATTATAAATATTTTTATTTTAATTCTGTTTTATCCAACATGAATATTAATACATCTGATTTCTTAATAATATCATTTGCTTGTGGTATCATTTTCCATTCCTTCTTTTCAACTCTTGTTCAATCCTTTTTAGATGTCTTCTAAGCTAGCAAAAACTAAATTTTTCACCCATTTTCTGTGATTTTTTAAAATTGCATTTTAGGTTTTGGGGTACACGTGAAGAAAATGCAAGATTGTTGCATAGGTACACACATGGCAGTGTGATTTGCTTCCTTCCTCCCCATCACCTATATCTGGCATTTCTCTCCATGATTTTTAATAAAGATATTTTAGAGTTATATAGGTTTTTATTCCATATTCTTGTTCATTTTATAAATGTATGTGAAAAAATTTACCTCAAATTGTGCCTCACACGTTTATTTAGTTTCTTATTAGGTAGTATGAATTGAATTGTGTCCACCTAAAACTTATATACTGAGGTATTATCCCTTGGCACTAAGAAAGTAACTGTATTTGAAAATAAGGTCATTGTAGATAAAATTAGATAAGATAAAGTTACACTGCAATGGGTTGGGTCCCCAATTCAATGTGATTGTTGTCCTTATAAAAAGAAAAATCATTGGATATAGATGTACACAGGAAGAAAATTATGCAAAGATGAAGGCAGAGGTTGGGTGATGATTCTACTATTCAAGAAATGCCAGATTTTGCCAGCAAATCACCAGAAGCTAGGGATGAGACATGGAACTCATTGTTCTTCACAGTCCTCAGAAGGAACCAGTCATCCCAATACATTAATTGTGGACTTCATAACTTTGAAAACAAATAAATTTCTATCATTTATGCCCAGTTTGTGGGTATTCTGTTAAATATTCAAGCAAAGTAATATACCACTATGTTTTTAAATGCGTTTTCCCTATTTTTTGCATCCTTGCCAGTATTGGTTATTTTTTTTTTCTTTTAGATAACAAACAGTTTAACTGGGGTGAGGCGATATCTCATTGCAGTTTTGATATTTCTTCCATTGACAATCAGAAATGTTGAGGAATTTTTATATACCTCTTGGCCATTTGTCCATATATTTTTTGAGAATTATTTTATTCAGATTATTTGCCCATGTTTTTAATTGGATTATTCTTTTTTGTTGAGTTGTTTGAGTTTTTAAAAAATATATATTCTGGTTATAAGTACCTTGCTATATGTGTAGTTTGCCAATATTTTCTCCCATTTTTATGTTGCCTTTTCCTCTCTTTATTGTTTCACTAACTGTCCAGAAGGTTTTGGCATAATCTAATCCTATTTGTCCAGGTTTGCTTTTGTGGCTTGGGCTTTTGAGGTCTTACCACAAAGATCTTTTGCCCAAACCAATGCCCTGAAGTGTTTTCTCAAAGTTTTCTTTTAGTAGTTTCATAAAGAACTTACATTTAGATCTTTTTGTAAAATAGCTTGGAGTATTCCTCAAAAAATTAAGTTAAAATGTCATATGATCCAGAAATTCTACTGTTGTGAGTAAATGCAAAACAATTAAAGTAACTTTGTTTAAGAGATATCCACATTCTTATGTTTATTACAAAACTGCTTCTAATAGCCAAACTATGGGGTCAACCTAAGTACTCTTCAACAGATAACTGATTACAAAAATGCTCTATATATACACAGTGAATTATTATTCAGCTACAAAAAACAAAATTCTGTTCTTTACAGCAACAGGGATGAGCCTGGAGGACATTATGTTAAGAGAAATAAGTCAGGTGCAGAAAGACAAATATTGCATGTGTCAACTCATATGAGGGGGTTTAAAAAGTTGCTTTCAAGAGAGTAGAGAGTAGAATGACAGTTACTAGAGGCTGGGAAGGACATGGGGAAGGGATCATAGAGAGAGATGGATTATTGTGTAAAAAATATACAGCTAGATGGAAAGCATAAATTCTAGGGTTCCATAGAACAGTAGGGTGACTAGTTAACAATAATTTATAGTAGATTTTAAAGATAGCTAGAAGATTTAGAATATGAACACAAAGATATAGAAATGTTTGTGGCAATGGATATTCTAATTACCTAGTTCTATTATTAATATTGTATTCATGTATCAAAATATGATGAGAACTCTATAAGTATAAAGAGTTATCTATTAACTATTTTTATGTTTTTCTTTCTGCTTGTCGTTAGCCCATGCAATTATTCTGCCACATATTCCTGTGTAAACCACTCTGTCTACTCATTTTCTATTTTCCTATTTTGAAAACTGAGATTTTCAAAACTATCTCTATGACAAAATGAGCACGTAGTCATCATTTTAATCTTATCCAATTTGTCCTCCATACACTTCCATTTTAAAAACTCATAGAACAATATTGAGGCTAATAGGTCCAACTTTTACTTCAGTATTTCACAGCTGATATGATTATATCTGTTGGAGTATTTGGAATTCATTCTCAATCATCTATGCTTCTGGTGATCTGCACTGTCCTCAAGCAAGTTGGTCTCAGATAAAATTTTAAAGTTTTTGTTTTATGTGATGCATGAAGGACTATGTCTTTCAGGATGTGTTGCTCTGACATTCTATGTACAAAACTATTTTTAAAAGTTTGTCAAAGGTAATTGGGCACATTTGGAGTTATTTTAAATCATTTTTGCTGTTATATTATTTTTTAAGAGCTATGTTCTTTTGGATGGACATACAGAAGTAAAAATCTGATGGCAGTCCAGGTGAGTACTTGCTTCTGATTGTTAAAACTCTGCAATTTTAAATTCTATAATATAATTGAATTCAGAATATCAATGAAATAAAGTTTTCAGCCAGATAATTTGGAAATGTTCATCTTTTTTTTTTCAGGGTTAAGCATTGATTAATAATGTAAATATGAATATTAAGCCAAGGAATAGGTTTCTCAACTCATACATACAAATGTGTCTGAATTATTTAGCGACAGAAAATCTTGGTACATTGTCATTTTAAAAACAAAGCTTACATGGCCAAATATATATATATATATATTTATATATATATATATTTCTTTTTCCCTATGGGTTGTCATTTTAATATTGAAAAATATAGATCAGGAATTTTTTTTGGTTTTTTTTTTTTGGAGTGTTTTCTTTCTTTTTTTTC
>NW_016107332.1:9355696-9369051 GCF_001604975.1 Cebus imitator
CCATCCCTCCCCTATTTCTCTCCAACTGACCCCAGTGTGTAGTGCTCCCCTCCCTGTGTCCATGTGTTCTCATTGTTCAACACCCGCCTATGAGTGAGAACATGCGGTGTTTGATCTTCTGCTTCATTGAAATTATAATGTCCAAGGCCAATTTCTTTACAACAGGATATTCCAAAACAAAATCAATCATACTGAGTAATAAATTTGTTATTTTGTTTTACCTTCACATTGGTTTCTGTATATTAGGACAATAATGACAGAGAGAGATGAAATAAAGAAACGTCAATAATTTTCTTTAACATAAATAACTTTCTATTTTAGATATTTGGAAGGAAACTCACTCTTTTATAGTAAATACGCCTCAGACCTCTTAAAATACTTAAAATATTATTAAAATATAATTAAGTCATATCACCTATATTTTTAAATGAGTTTATATGTTTTCATGTATGTATGTATGTGTGTATATATATATTTATATGCATGTATATTATTTACGTATTTATAAAAATAAAGATAATATGTCTAATACATGTCTTACTTGATTATAATTATATAGATATATTAGTTTAGATATGTAATACTTTAGAGATGGGTCCCAGGCTGGTCTTGAAACCTTGGGCTCCAGGGAGCCTCCTGCCACAGCCTTCCCAACAGCTGGGATTACATGCAAGGACCTTCATACCCAGTGTACTCTGTTATATTTTAAACACAGTTGAGACACTTCATGGTTTTTCTTATTGCATTAAATATATATTCCATTATATTTTCCTTTAGGACATTATGTTAAGGAGGATAAATTGATGAGAAGCACAATGGTAAATAAATTAATAGTGACAGATAAAATTTCTTAGAATGGCTTCATGTGAAAAGAGAACCTAAATAATACTCTGGGGATGCTGAGTATTATGCATAAATCATTTTTTGACTCTTTTTAACAGAAGTTTTATGAACTGATATAATAATTTTCTTAAATCTATCAACAGGAAATGAATTTCAACGTAATGTAAGTACCTATGCCCTTGTCAGAACTACACTGCCATGTATAGTTTTAGTCCCTGGGATATTATTGTGTGAATTTGAATCTGTATTTATTCTCCACTTGTTCTTTTGAAAAATAAGCTATTACATTTTATCTTTGGTTTCTTTTGAATAAAATTAACACATTTTTTGCATGTTTATGTAGATTTGCATATTATGTATCATATTTTTATATTATTGCAAGCTAAGCATTCTCAAACTTTAAAATGCCCTGCAGTTCATTAATAAATAGAAAGCTGAAATATTACAAGGAAACTGAAACTTAAAATATATATTGATATAGTGATAATATTTGGGATTAAAATACACAGTAATTCAGAGAGAGTGTTTTACTAGTTAGTAAGACTTTTCTATATCAATAATTTAGTAACATGAATTAGCTCTCTAAGTAGAATAAATCAGTTGTGACAATATTTATTAAGCTCAAATCTCTTCTGAGTGACTCTAAAATAAGTTTCTACTTCAGATATGGATTTTGCATAGAAAAACCACTAAGTGCTTTCTTTTCTCTGGTGTGTACATTCCTTTTGAATAAAAGAACTTACTAAAATTTTAAGCCTTCTGTGAAGCTGTGCTAGTTGGTTGCTGTGATTAGCACATGCTTTCACATTAAATAATGATATGAGACCAACTCTTTCCCTTACTATTACAACAACAGGCTTAATAATAAAGCAGTGCAATAAAGTTCAGTCAATAGTTGCAACCATATTTTCCCTGAAGAATACCTTTTTTTGTGAGAAAAAAAAAATCTGCTCTGGAACCATAGTAGAAAGAGAGAGTAGTGGAGTGATCATAACCTGTTAATTACTTTTATGAACTTACTTACCTTTTTTCTTGATTTATCTGTTTTCAGAGGCTGCATTTGTGTGTGCTGCATATGCTGTAAAATGTACAGATTAGAATTTTTATAAATTTGTTCAGTGTTTTTAAACCTGGACAGACTCAGTTTTAAAACTTTGCATATTAACTATTATAGCATCAAGTACATAGTAACCTTGTAAGCCACGTTGAGTGAGATAACTGAGTTATTGAGATATCAAGATAACTGAGTTTCATTCAGTTCTGCAATTTAACATATAATCTGTATGCAAATAGAGGCCCTATATCCAAATTCAGGACATGAATAAGTGAGTTTGTAGAGAGTTCTACTGGGGATGATTTTTGGAATTCAGAAATAAAGAAAATTAAGTGGGTTTGATAGTGTGTAGACTGTCTTTGCTGCTATTTAAGTCATTCTAGATGATAGTAGATAATGAGATTGAAAAGGTCAAATTCCCAACTTTTCATTGAAGTGAGGTTTTAAAGAAATGAGTAGATAATAACAGTATGGAAATATAGCAACCCAAATTGTATCTGTCTTAAGGGAGTGGTGTTAGTTTTAAGAAGACAGAGAAGGAGTGATCTGATATTTTCATTGAGGAGAAAGAAGGCACAACCACATGACCCTGATGTATGTGAGATAATGGAAAATAACCATTTTCACCTTAAGAATTCTGTAGAAAAAGAAAAGTTCAGGGAAGTGGGCCACATTTCAGCTAGGGTATGCAATTGAATAGAACATTAACAGAGGCTTGACTATATAAGAGTTCTACAATTATGCAGCACAATGTTAAGAGAAATATAAGTCCATGATTTGGGGAGAGGAAGATATATAGAGATGAAAATAGAAATCACTAAAAAAATACAAATAAAAATACTAAAAATTATTTAGAAGAAGAGTAGTCAGTACTATGTTACAAAGTAAAGACAAGCATGGTGGATTTAGAGTGACTTGACTTTTCTTAGACTTATGGATAGTTATACTTCACAACATTTAAATATAAAATATTTAAGGGTGATCTTGTGGGATTCAGTGTTTCTTTAAATTTGGTCTACTGTTCAGGCACTGATGATGACAGGTAGAGGCAATATAAGCATTAAGAGATGATGCTCAAACTCACAATGTTAAGTTGGGAGAACAAGTAAATAGCAGCAGTGATGTCTGAGACATATGAAAGAATGGCAAAATAGGGTGAACTTTCTTGAGAAGGGTATCCAAGGTGAAACATCTTATCTTGATAATCTAACATAATAGTAAATTTGGTTTTACTGCAACACTCAACACAAATATTCTACGTCAAAGTACATCAGTTATAATTTGCATAAATATGAACTTAGAACCTTATTTTAAGGATTCTAACACAGTAGCCCAGGAGGAGAACTTATGGTACTGCAATACTTGCAGGTTCCAAGGTGATGTCAATGTTTCTGTTCCCTGGGCCACACTTTAAGTAACAAAAGCCTGTATGGCTCATGAATCACCGGTGAAATTTCTGACAAATAGCAATCAGACATATCAAGCAATAGTGCTTTCATTGATGTTGGGAGTTTCCCTGTCATATTATCACTGAACTAAGGACAAAAGTAAGGTTATTATGGGAAGTCAGAGGAATTACACAGCTGGACATATCCAGCAACAGATATGGAGGAGTGGGTGGGTGGAGATAAGACCATAGTCTTGTTGGTTAGAAGACACGCGTAGTTTAAGTGGATCCGTGGATCCTACAGGGCAAGTCAATTGAGACCTTTAAAAATGGTATCAGCTCTGCTAACATTCTGGTTAGGAAGCAAGTAGAAACATGGACACCACCACTAAATATTTTTTTAATGGTCATTATTGACTACATTTATGACATAGTTTTATAAATACCATATAGGTAGTTTTTTTAATTCTTTTTTTCTTCTCTAAAATTACTTTCACATCCTCAAACCATTAATCTTGGCTTGCTCTGGGATTTCAAAGATACTTATTTTACCTTCTTTAGATAAAAATTAT
Source organism: Cebus imitator (assembly GCF_001604975.1). Classification (NCBI taxonomy): domain Eukaryota; kingdom Metazoa; phylum Chordata; class Mammalia; order Primates; family Cebidae; genus Cebus; species Cebus imitator. Next base: position 9,359,553 of record NW_016107332.1, read on the forward strand.
CTTATTGTTAAAATCTATACTTTAATTAAAATATATCTGATTTGGTATCCTCCCAGAATACTTTTGTTCTTCCTTAAGCTTTATATTAAATTTGAAATCCCCTTGTTTATTTTTCTTACAATGCTTATGTTTGGTATATTATGCATTTATATTTCTCTCAAAATGATTTGCAAATTTTTTATATAGAGCTGGACTTTTCAATTCTGACTGAACATTAAAATTACCTGGAGAGATGTAAAAATATATGTACTAATTAATTAAACTAAATTAAATAAAGTCTTATATCCTACTTAAATTTAACTCAGAGGGTTAATTTAATTAATAGTACTGGCAGAGGTTAAAATCTACAGTGACGGCTTTACAAAGAGATGAGAACCAAGCAAATGAAATATTTTCTAAAGACTTAGTTCTCTGTTTTCTCTATATATTTTATGTGAGGTACAAATTTATCTCTGGGCCTTAATAATTATTATAGCAATTTTTTTCAGTAAAGAAATAGCCACAGGTACCGTAGCATTCAGTTTTCGTTTCCATGAAGGAAAACTTCATACAAAAGCCAGTCAGCTACATTTATGACTTTAGGTTGTCAATAACTTTGATAAAATCCATTTTTAAAAAGTGTATTATAGCTAATCACTTGGTCCAAATAACGTGAATGCCAAATCACAGACAGCTGTGTCTATCAGTCTCATTGTTTTTTTTTTTTTTTCATGATAAATAACACAGCAATAAACTACTGTAAATAAAACTAATCCAATGTGTTTATTCACATAATAGGAGCCTGCTGAAAGTTGGGCTGTTTTTGAATCTACAGCTCTGTTTATATGGCTTTTGTGTGTAAACATTCACAGATGGGCACACTTTCTCTATTAAGAGCACCTGTAGAAGATTGCTGGAACGATTTCAGAAAAATCTTGAATTATTTTAAAATGTATGTCACACTAGCTGCTGAATGATGATTTTAGTAGTTTTCATTAGGTAAGTGCACAATATGATATTAAGATTTGTTCGCTGCCCGTGGTGGAACTGGATAAGACAAGCTATTGTTTTTGTCTTTCCTTCATTCTATACATATTAATTTCTTCCTTCCTTCTTTAGTCATTTATTACTGCATAGAAAAAAAAACTCTGTAAAAAGATGAACAAAGTACAAATAATTTTGTTCAAAATATGTTTCATGGCTATCTTCCTGGTGAACAGAATTAGATTATGTAGAAACGCAGACAATTCTTTTTCCCTTTCCTCTTTACTTCAAATTCAATCCTCCTTTTCTGTTTTCTTTTTTTAAATTGTGCTTTAGGTTTTGGGGTACATCTGCAGATCATGCAGGACTGTTGCATAGGTACATACAGGCAAGGTGGTTTTATGTCTCCATTCTCCCATCACCTATATGTGGCATTTCTCCCCATGTTATCTCTCCTCAACCTCCCCACCAATGCTCTCCATCACCTAGCCCCCTCAAAAAAAAACCCCAGTGTGTGATGCTCCCCTCCCTGTGTCCATGTGTTCTCATTGTTCAACACTTGCCTATGAGTGAGATGTTGTTTGATTTTCTGTTCTTGTGTCAGTTTGCTGAGAATGATGGTTTCCAGATTCATCCATGTCACTAAAAGGACACAAACTCATCGTTTTTTATGGCTGCATAGTATTCCATGGTGTATATGTGCCACATTTTCCTTGCCCAGTCTATCATAGACGGGCATTTGGGTTGGTTCCAAGTCTTTGCTCTTGTAAATAGTGCCACAATGAACATACATGTGCATGCATCTTTATAATAGAACGATTTATAATCCTATGGGTATATAGTCAGTAATGGGATTACTGGGTCTAATGGAATTTCTATTTCTAGATCCTTGAGGAATCACCACACTGTCTTCCACAATGGTTGAACTAATTTACACTCCCACCAACAGTGTAAAAGTGTTCCTATTTCTCCACATGATCTCCAGCATCTGTTGTCTCCAGATTTTTTAATTATTGCCATTCTAACTGGCTTGAGATGGTATCTCAACGTGGTTTTGATTTGCATTTCTCTAATGACCAGTGACGATGAGCATGTTTTCATATGCTTGTTGACCTCATATATATCTTCTTTTGAAAAGTGTCTATTCATATCCTTCACCCACTTTTGAATGGGCTTTTTTTTCTTGTAAATTTGTTTTAGTTATTTGTAGATTCTGGATATTAGCCCTTTTTCAGATGGGTAGATTGCAAATTTTTTTTCCCATTCTGTTGGTTGTCAGTTCACTCTAATAATTGTTTCTTTTGCTGTGCAGAAGCCTTGAAGTATAATTAGATCCAATTTGTCTATTTGGCTTTTGCTGCCAATGCTTTTGGTGTTTTAGTCATGAAGTCATTGCTTATGCCTATGTCCTGAACGGTTTTGCCTATATTTTCTTCTAGGGTTTTTATGGTGTTAGGTCTTATTAAGTCTGTAATCCATCTGCAGTTAATTTTAGTGTAAGGTGTCAGGAAGGGGTCCAATTTCTGCTTTCTGTACATGGCCCAACTTAAATTATAAAATATTTACATTTGAATTAATTAAAAAGAAAGGGAGCAACAACACATATATTTTCACATAATATCTTTTTAACTTTACCTATAATTAGTTTCTCAATCTATATGCTTCTCTACTCTGGTCCTATCCTCAAATTTGCAAGATTTTGAAGATAGGTTGAATTTGCCCTGGTACAGAAAAGAAGTCCAAAGAAGTTCTGAACTTCCAGAGTTGCTATGGCTATTACCAAGTATTAGATTGGTACAGAAGTAATTGCAGGTTTTGTCATTGCTTTTAAATGGCAAAAACAACAATTATTTTTGCATTTACCTAATACAAAGCTACAAGAGCACTAGCACATTATTCAGATAATAAACTATCTCCTCAAATTATTGTTAAATAATTTTATAAGAAAAGCTATACCCATGTTGTGCTTCAACAAATCCATGTTTGTTTAATAGATGTTTTTCATGTTTCTTCTTTTATATCCTTTGAAAATATTTGGAAGGGATGGTCCTGAACTTTAGACTTATTTGATGAATACAAATTGTAGTTTGTCCTCCACCAGGGAACACATAAAGGACAGATGAAAGTTCTAATTTATTATTTGTACAGCATAAAGCTTTGGTTATTAAAAGTCAATTGTGAAATTTGTCAATTTCACAAATTTGTATGTTAATTAGTTCATTGTGCTTCTCAAAAAATGTTATAAACTATAGAGTATAACACAACTATAACACAATGTAAATATTTATAATAAAATTTATGTTAAAAATCTATGCTAAGATTTGCATTCCTAAAAGCATAGTCTTAGTCTCCTCTGAGTACGGAAAATAATATAATAACTGTCAACAACAGGTACATATGATACTGTTATTAAATTTTATGATATTTTCTCAAGTGATGACTATTTTGCAAGTTTTTATCCAACATTTTAAATAATATTATTAAGTAAGAATTATTCATATGATCCTGCCTCTAGAAGCAATGCATTCCATTAAGCAGATGTTAACACCTCAGTATGAATGAATTCCATTCTGGAATCTTGTCTCTAGATCCAATGCATTTCACCCAGCAGAAGTTAACATGTCAGTATGAATGAATGAGCCATTTGCAGATGTGATACATTTGTTGTTATAATTTTATTGCAGCTTCAGGAATACTTATAATGAAATCAAAATGATTAACAGACAATAAACTGTGGCAGAAAATAAAGAATTTAGTTGATACATGCCAATGAATATCAACTCAATCATTTGGATTCCAATCAGCTTATAGAACTGATTAGGTATATGACATTTGTAAGTTTTGAATGCTGAATTTTCTCACATATAAATTAAAATATTAACAGCATTTATAGATTTTACATATTTATATAGATACACATACACATATATATCCTAACTCAACATATAGTAGAGTTATAGATTTATTTAATATGGTACATCATACATGAGTATAGTATATATTTTAGTCATGAAACTAGAATATAAAATATGTTACATATAAAATATACAAAAATATTAAAAATATATGTTACTTTTGTTAAAAATAAGTTATCAACTTCAAATTTGGATTGCAATGTAAATAATATAATGTATTTTTAAGCATATATTAAAATGCTCACCGAATAACTCCTGTCCTGGATCATTGGAGCCCTTTATCAACAAGAGTTTTGCTAATGAGAATTTTCTTGAATTATACCTCAAAATATTTCCATTGCATAAAATTTATTTTAAAGAAAATACTCATGCTATTTGTTAAAAATGTATTACAGAGTTCACTTAAACTTAAATATTCTCAGTTATATATTTTTTTCTTCTTTGTTTTTGGTATTTAAGTATTCTTAATATGTAAGAAAGAAGCAAAGTTACACTTCACTTTAGGCCTTAGGCAATAATTATACAGAATAAAAAAATACACTGTTACATATATCTATATCTGTATATATACAAACACACACACACATAGCTACATGTGTGTGCGTATATATAATGGTATTGATAACACTAATTATTTGTGTTTTGGTTTAGTAATTACACCCTGATATTTTAGACATAAATTTTCAACTCTGGTTAAGTGATACTTTAAAGTTTATAACCACTAAACATTTTTCATGGTCTATGAAGTTTTACTTGGAATATCTAGGCTTTAATATATTAACATACTTTTGAATAAAATATTAATAGCATTCTATACATTAATAATTGACTTATTAGAGTCATTAGAAAAATGGTAAAAATCAGGCAGAGGTGCCAAAGCTTGCAAGAATGGGGTAAGGTGCAACAAAAATGGCCACTGAAATTTCTGGCTACACTTCTGAGATAAGAAAGAGCAATATGGAATCTGCACACCTGTCTCTAATATTTTGAGAACAGCATGCTTTTTATATATCCTGGCTTCTGTAAGCTACATATGAGCTTCTCACCGAAAAGGAGTATAGGTGCTGGCCATGGTGCTGAAGATAAGGGTTAGCTGCTCTTGTACTAAAACCTAAACTTGACCAAATTAACTGTATTTTCCTTTCCAAGACTATTCCTGGAAGTTCCAAACCTATGCAAAACTCTGTAGTTGCAAAATAGTTTTACCAGATATATTGGACAACTGTGGTTGTCTAGGTGGAGAGATAGATTCCTCTGCTTCCCACTCTGTTACCTTTCTTGAATCTTCCAATTGTACTCTTGAACTAAAATTTAAACCAAACGACTAACATTTTTACTTAAAATTATACTCTTCAGTGGATTGATGATGTCTCATTATCTTTCTTAAATTAAATGCTTAGATTTTTAAGTTTTTTTGCTATATCATCAATTATCATTTATGAAAAATCATTAAGTAACACCTACCATATGAGAGCAGCTGTGAGGCCAAGAATGATTTAAACTAAAGTTGTACTATAATTGAAGTTCACTTATTCAACCAAGTGGAAAGGCCATGTAAATCATCATTTAATTTCAAGGTAGAAAAAAATAATTTATTCACCTATTATCCTTTAGTTTCATTAATTAGATTCAGTATACTGAAGTAGATTCCTCCTAATATTGAATTACCTTTTGACCAGTAAATCTAAGACCATACAGAAACATTTTAAATCAGATTAATGTTTACATAATCATAAAGCTAGTTTGAAATTTATATGGCTAAATTCAAAATAATCAATCACTGGAAATATTTTAATTGAATATCAATAATTTAGAAAGTATTAAAATTAGCTCTCTCACTATCAAGTGGAAATGTTACCATTCTTCATTATGTTTCTCTGAGCTCAGTCCATTACAGCCATCTTGTTGGAGTACAAAACAAAGGTGAAAATATCGTCTAAAAATTACTATTGCTAAACATCCACACAAAAAATAAAAATAGAAAAGAAAGATATGGATTTATGATATTATTAACTAATAATACATCTGAAATAGCTTCTTTAATTTCAGAATTCAAGAAATCATCTAAGAAAACTTTATTGAGAAAATGAAAATTAATAAACAAAACATTGTTTCCATGATATGATAGTAAAAAAAAAAAAAAAGGAATCCGCATAAATAATATAAGAGGATCATATTGGAGATTATGGGGTTTATATGGAAACTGAAAGCAAATATGGAAGATTATGTTTGCTTGAATCAATTTATAATATAATGGTTTTCAAAAAATTCCATTTGGCTGTAAAATATTCTGAAAAAATTTTCAAAAGTTTTAAACAAATATTTATCATTAGATGTCAGACTTGGTAGAAAAGCATGAAGTCATCTATATGGTATTTTTATTTGCTAAAAATTTCAAGTTATAATGTTTTGCAAATAAAATTTAAAAAAATTGAAGGCCAAGACCATTATTACAACCACAGTTTTCACATTATAATTTTACAATATACCTAAATTTGGGGGTTAAAAATAACTTGGCAGTTACCACTGAAAATAACTTGGTAGTTAATATAAGTATAAAATTAAAACACATGGATTTTATTCCTGAGTTGTTCAGCCTCTAGACTTAAAAATATGTATCCCAAGATATTACATATAATAAGTAAAATACCAAAATTAACATTTTCATGGTGACATTTAAAATAAATACTAAAATATATGATTGTGAAATTGGCTAAATGATTTCAAATATCAAGGGAAATGTTAGCACATTTTTTTTCTTATGGAAAGATGTGTTCATATTTAAACTTCAAAAATTCCTGCTGCACATATATGAAACTATTTTGAAAAATATAAGTAAACTAATTAAAAATGTCTTGCATGTTTAAGATTCATTTTTATTTTTTCAGGCACACAACATAGATAAGAGGCAATACTGCAGAAGAAAAAGAAAAATTGACAATTTACAACTGATAATTTGCTTGGTGGTAATTGAAATTTCACCAATTTTCTTTCTAAATCGTTTTTTTATTTTACTTGATACTTTAAAAATAAACTTTACTTTATTTTAAAAGCCTAACATTTTAATTTTGTTGGAATTTTTATAAAAAATATTATGCGTTGAGCAGTATTAGAGCTATATATTTCCAGAACTTGAAATGTTTTAAAATGTACATTATTTTCTTTGTCTTTCCATTACTTGGTTACTGCCAATAAAAATTGTGTGTGTGCATGTGTGTGTATGTATGTGGAACTTGAGTAATTAAAACACATTTTCCTAATGAAATAACACCAGAGTATTTTACTCAAAAATATATATTGTTTTTGTTTCACCATTTTTTTTCTAGAAAAGTATTTCATCAGCAATAAAGATTTATTTATTTTATTAAGACTGTGTATAAGAATGCTTAAGATATGAATAGTTTCTAATTCACTGAGTTTGCAAAAGCATGTTTATATGTTCTCATTGTTCAACACCCGCCTATGAGTGAGAACATGTGGTGTTTGATCTTCTGCTCTTCTGTCAGTTTGCTGAGAATGATGGTTTCCAGGTTCATCGATGTCCCTACAAAGGACCCAAACTCATCGTTTTTGATGGCTGCATAATATTCCATGGTGTATATGTGCCACATTTTCCCTATCCAGTCTATTGTCGATGGGCATTTGGGTTGGTTCCAGGTCTTTGCTATCGTAAACAGTGCTGCAATGAACATTCATGTGCAAGTGTCCTTATAGTAGAACGATTTGTAATCCTTTGGATATATACCCAGTAATGGGATTTCTGGGTCAAATGGAATTTCTATTTATAGGTCCTTAAGGAATCGCCACACCGTCTTCCACAATGGTTGAACTAATTTACACTCCCACCAACAGTGTAAAAGTGTTCCTATTTCTCCACATCCTCTCCAGCATCTGTTGTCTCCAGATTTTTTAATGATCGCCATTCTAACTGGCATGAGATGGTATCTCAATGTAGTTTTGATTGCATTTCTCTGATGACCAGTGATGATGAGCATTTTTCATATTATGCAGCCATCAAAAACGATGAGTTTGGGTCCTTTGTAGGGACATGGATGAACCTGGAAACCATCATTCTCAGCAAACTGACAGAAGAGCAGAAGATCAAACACCGCATGTTCTCACTCATAGGCGGGTGTTGAACAATGAGAACACATGGACACAGGGAGGGGAGCAATACACACTGGGGTCAGTTGGGGGGAAATGGGGGGGGGGGGGGGGGGGTGGGGGAGCTGGGGAGATATAGCAAGGGGAGAAATGCCAGATGTAGGTGATGGGGAGGAAGGCAGCAAATCACACTGCCACTTGTGTTCCTATGCAACAACTTTGCATGTTCTTCACATGTACCCCAAAACCTACAATGCAATAAAATAAATAAATGGGAAAAAAATAAATAAATAAATAAATAAAGTTAAAAAAAAAAGCATGTTTATGTTAATTTCAATGCCAGATTGATGATACAGGTTATGCGTGCACAGAAATTAGGCATGACAGTTAGTTTGTTAGTTTGTTTGTTTGTTTGTTTGTTTGTTTTTAATAATACCTGGTACCAAGATTGTGGTAGACCTCTAGCTAAGATATAACTTCCTGATCAGAGGCTGCAAAGAGGACTGGATCTTTTTATTGCAAAACATAGACTAATTTATTTCAAAAAAGTTCTAAACATTTTTTATAAGGTAATTACCAGTCACTGGTTAGGTATATGTCTGAATGGGGGTTATGTAAGAGCAGATTTATTTTTCTTATTATAATATCTTATGGATTTTCTCCTTTGAATATATATATATATTTTTGGTTGATGAGAAAACGTGAGCTGACTTCTCAGTTTAAGAAGCTCTTGAACATCTGGCTCTTGAGAGGAGAAACTTTGGCTCTGCTAGTCTTGAAGTTTCTTTTTTAAATTTTATTATTTTTATTGCATTTTGGGTTTTGGGGTACATGTGAAGAACATGCAAGATTGTTGCATAGGTACACACATGGCAGTGTGATTTGCTGCCTTCCTCCCCTTCACCTATATCTGGCATTTCTCCCCATGCTATCTCTCCCCAACTCCCCACCCCCAACTGTCCCTCCCCCATTTCCCCCCAACAGACCCCAGTGTGTAGTGCTCCCCTCCCTGCGTCCGTGTGTTCTCATTGTTCAACACCCACCTATGAGTGAGAACATGCAGTGCTTGATTTTCTGCTCTTGTGTCAGTTTGCTGAGAATGATGGTAATTTTTTTTAACACCAAATTTGTTTTATTTCAAATTTGTAATAAAATATATTCTAGGCAACTTTTCAGACATCATTTTATAGCATCATCATAAACCCTGCACCACTGCTATCATTCCAAAAGCTGCTAGAACTCTGGAAGTCATCAAGTGATCCAGCCCTTCACCCAGGAATACAGGTAGAATTCACATGATAGGTGGTAAGAAAGCAATGTCCGTGGGCCACTCTGATCCCTCCTTTTTACCCTGGTAGGTAAGGTATGATCTTAGGAATATATATATATTTGCGTGTGTTGAATATTAGTCAGTGAAAAAGTTAAAGTGACAAGTTCTATGCTTTGTTCTCGTAGCTCTTTGAAGTTATCCACCTCACCAGCAGTTGGAAGGTCTCAGGTCTAGCAGGCTCCACCCA
>NW_016107332.1:9369726-9409433 GCF_001604975.1 Cebus imitator
AAGCTCTGGAGGGCATCTTCCACAGTGGCACTGAGAGGGCTTTCAAGCAAGGCTGTAGCAGTTTTTTTTTCTAGCCAGCTCAGGTGAGAGACCTGATAGCACCACCTACCAAGAAGAAAATGAGCCATGGGATTTTCTGACTGGAGAGCAATGGCTTTGTCCACATGCTCCTTGAAGCTAAAGCCACTCTGGATGCGCCTCTGGATGCTCTCATGCTCAGCCAGCTGACCACAAAGAATATTTCTTACATAAGTAAACTCATGACACGGGAGTTTGCTGTACAGCTTATTTCATACCCAGATATTAAACTTAGTACCCAATAGTTATCTTTCTTATTCCTCTTCCTCTTCCCACCTTCCACCCTCAAGTAGGCCACAGTGTCTGTTCTCTTCTTAGTGTTCGTAAGTTCTCGTCATTTAGCTTCCACTTATAAGTGAGAATATTTGGTATTTGGTTTTCCATTCCTGTGTTAGTTTGCAAGAAATAATAGTATCTAGCTCCATCTATGTTCTTGCAAAAGACATTATCTTGTTCTTTTCTAAGGCTGAATAGTATTGCATTATATATATACAAGTATTCCAGGAGACCAGTATTACTAGGCCTCAAGAAATTTACAATCTTAATGGAAGACAAAGGGAAAGTGAAGACCTCACATGGCCAAAGCAGAAGGAAAACCGAGAGGAGGGAGGTGCTACACATTTTTAAACAACCAGATTTCATGAGAACTCGCTATCACTACACCACCAAGGGGAATGATGTTAGACCATGAGGAACTGCCCCATGATTCAATCACCTTCCACCAGGCACTACCTGCCACATTGGGGACTACAATTTGACATGAGATTTGGACAGAGAAACAGATCCAAACCATATCCAAAATCAATGTAAAGGATCGGTGAAATGGAAAGTCAAAAAGTTGGTTCTTTAAAAGGTAAATGAAGTTGAAAGACTGCTAGCTAGATTAACCAAGCAAAAAATAATGAAAATTCAAATAAACACAATCAAAAATAATAAAGGTTATCTTTCCAGTATACCACATAAACACCAAAAATTATCAGATTATTATGAGCATCTCTATGCACACAAACTGGAAAACAATAGAGGAAATTGACAAAACATACAATTGAACCAGGAAAAAGTAGAAATCCTGAAAAGACCAGTAGTGAATGGTGAAATTAAATCAGTCATACCAATTTTGACAACAAAAATAAGCCCAGGACCACACAAATTCATAGTCTGTCAGATGTGCAGAGAAGAGTTGGTGCCAATCCTACTGAAAATGTTTCAGAGAAATTGAAGTGGAGGGATTCATCTGTGACACTTTCTGTGAAGCCAGTATCACATTGATGAGGTTGATATCATACCAAAGCTATGTAAGAACACAACAGATAAAGAATATAACAGGCTAATATCCCTAATAAACATAGATTCAAAAATCCTCAACAACTTACTAGCCAACCAAATCCAACAGCACATCAAAAAATCAATATACTGCGATCAAGTGAGCTTATTCCAGGGATACATCAGAATAGAGATTTATAAAACTGGAAGACTCTTCAGTACAAAAATATTTAGACTGAAGTGCAGAAAAATAGTGAAAAATATTAAAATATAGGAAATAGGATAGAGAACATTCGATAATTGTGATATATTTATTTAGAATTACAGTAAAAGAGGAGACAGATTGGGACAAAAACATAATTCAAAAATAATGATGAATGATTTTATGATGAATTAAATTCTTCCAAGCACATATTTAAGAAGTTTTATCAACACCAAGCAGAATAGAGACAAACTGAAGATACAACTGCTAAAAATCAGAGAAAAAAAAAGTTTATAAATAGTCATTGAGTAGCTGGGGTAAGGAATGGTGGTGAGACTTGAGAAGGAGCAACTTATGACTTAACAGGAATTACACAAAACAGAAAATAATAAAATGACACCATTAAGTTCTCAAAAGAAAAAACAATCCAGATTTCTAAACTCATCATAAATATCATTCAACTATAAAGATATATACTATAAAGAAAAAAGTATGTTAGATTTTGTCACCAGTAATTTTTCAGTCAAGAGTAAATTTGATGTAAATACTAATAAACCAAGCAAACATGCTATAATCTATATGTCAGCCAATAAAAGAGCAGGAAATAATGTAACTTTAAAATACTGTATGTATCTTAGTTACATCTATGAAGAAATCCTCTTAGATATCTTTTGTAATTTCAGAATCTATTATGCCTTGATTTATTTTTCTATATTTCAGTATTACATTTTTCTGTGTTCTGTTACCTTGACTATTTACCTGCTCTGTTTTAGGCACAATTTATTTCTAAGGTTTGTCTACTTTGTTTTGCAATTCATCCAATTAAATAAAAATTTTCTCATTTAAGAATGCAATTTAATGAGTTTTGCAAAGTTTTACACTTATGTAATTTGCAACATAAACAACATATAGAATATTTCCATGAATCTAAAATTTTTGTTCTATTACTGCTTAATTCATTACTCTCATTCCGCTTCTAACTACACTCAACTAACAATCTTTTTTTGTCACTGTAGACTATATATTTTATTCTTAGAGTTTTGAATAAATAGAATCACACACAGAATACTTACTTGTATATGGTTTCTTTCTCCTAGCATGATGCCTCTGGGGTTCTTCTATGTTGTGAACATTAGTATTTATTTCCTTTTTAAGATGAAATTTATTTAGTGTATGATTACAACACAAATTGTTTATCCAAATATCTTGTTGATGGACATTTAGATTGTTTTCGATTTGGGGCTATCATTAATAAAATTGCTGTGCACATGTCAAAGCTTTTGTGCAGACATGCTTTCTTTCATCTTATGCAACTATTTAGTAATACAATTGCTAAGTAATATGGTAAATAAATGTTTTATTTTCTGAAGAACTGCCAAGGTTGAGAGTGAAAGCAGACAATCATTAGCATGCAGTATCACTCTTTTTTTGCTGCCAATGTATCTGTTCCTGCACTGACATCTACCACTTTTGGAAAAATGGCAAACATGAAACATTGTACATAGCATGTCTATAAACATGCTGGTATGTGGTTTTATGCTTCAAGCCAATTTTTCTTTATTCTTATCTTTTAGTTATTTCTTGGAATTTGTTGTAAAATAAAGTATCTATTTATTTTAGCTGTTATACATTATTGAACTTCTATTTCATAATTAATGCCATTTCTAAGATATAGTGCAGGAATCTACAACACTATTAAGTCTCCACCATGTATAACATTGTTAATTGTACTGACACACAAGCAAATCTATGGAATAACTAACCATATAATTTAATACAAAAATACTGTAATGGTTAAACTGTTTTAAAACATTGTACTAATACATTAGGTAAAGTCCTAAATGTTTATTTAAAGATTAGCATATTATTTTATTATATTGGCATATTTAAATTATTTTCCAATAAACAGGCATTATAAAAATGTATAAGATTGTATAGTTTTATATTAAAGAAATGCTCATAACTTATATATATTAGGTAAGCATTAAATTATATCATGGACAGAAGTTATTTTTTGTTGGTTTCAATTAACCATATTAAAATTTACTGTATCATTTTATAAATCAATATTGCTGCTATTTTTCTGCAGAATTTATTTGTCTAATACAATCACATTTTTTATTCTTCAGTGGAAATAGCTGTTTTTAAAGTTATATTTTATGGATAAAATATACGAAATTTTGACATATTCCGTTGTGTCTTCTCTATGAACCATATTTCCCTTTATTAAAATATCACAATTAAACATTAAAAGGTTCTTAGTAAGCTCATTGTAAATGATAAGAAATAGAAGATATTCTTAAATTTAATTTTATTGAAAAGTATAAATAATAATAAGACTTTGTTAAATATAACAAAATAATGTGATGAATACCAAATAACATTGAAATACTGAAGCAACAAGCAGACTAAATTTCTTTAAGTTTTATGCTATTTAGTTAATCTTTATATCACTAACAACCTAACAGTCTTACTCTCATTCAAGAGTTTCATAAAGTGTTCTTCATAATTTCAACATTCCAAGTTTTCTTCCTTTTTATTTACCTAAATAGCTATAACATATTTTTTACATCTTGTGATTTAATATCTCACCATAATACATTTTCAAACTACAAAGGTGTTGAAAAATTTAGAAACATCAACATTCAAACGCCAACTTATGTTTCCTTGCTCTCATAAAATGTTATCTACATAATGCCAAACACTCATTGTCTGTTCCCTTATTTTTGTGAGTGAGTTTGCATTTTCAGGTTGACAAATTTTTCTTTCATATTACTCAATGTATTTGTAAAAAATGTTCATGTCTGATGGAGTCAGTATTTTGTAGCAATTCCAATTTCATCCAAAGTTCATTTTTCACTCTTTGATAAGATTGGAAGACACCCAAGCATAACATAAGGGAATATTCATGAACATATGCATAAGGACTCCATGACAGAGCCTTCTACCCATTTAAATTAGCATAAGGAATCATTTTACACACAATAAATCCAATAAAACAATATCATCACACAGAATGAATAGCATTTAATGATTTCACAAAACCTGTTCCACCATAAATTTTAGTATGAATTTTTGGCAGAATATTACATCCTTTGCAGTATTAAACTATTCAATCTTACTTCAGCACTTGTATTCTTTGCTGAGGTTGTAAAAATGTATGACTGATCATCTTGTTTTACATTATTATTTTACAGATCAATTTTTTGTTAATTTTAATAATACTTTGCAATAAAGTACTTTGGAACTAAATAAGATTCACATAAATCTCCAGTATAAATTTTTTTTGTAAAATTTTTACTGTTTTGATCATTTACAATCATAAATGTTGATTATAGAAATATTTAAAAATTTTTTCGTTGAGTATATTATATTCATAGAGAATGAGTTGTTTTCTGTGAATATTACTTACTAAATTTTATCACTTACCATGTTTTTTACAACCACTACTATTTCTCTGCCAGAATACATACATGTGTACAGATACATACATGTACATATGATAAAATGATGACACAATTTAAAGAGGTTACTATAATTATTGCTAAAGCCCATAACTTGAATTTGAAAAACATCATTCCCAGGCTTACATTATCTAGTCATCAGTGCTAAACTCATTCAAATTGTTCAAAATTGATGAAAATATGTATGCAGTTCTTATATTATTTGTATTAGTGCCCACATTTAAAAATTATATAAGCTGAAAAAAATTAATTAATTTAACACAATAAAAAAATACATGTTATTCACATTACTAAATCAATTCATGTATGATCACACATTCTTGACAGCCTTCTGTTGAGTCAACTAGCCAACATCCCATAGAGCTCCTTTGGGACTTCCTTCAGGATATATAAATTTCAGGAGGTAGTATTGCACTGTAACAAAAGCTGCTTAGAGTCTGTATCAATAATTTGCCAGTGTTATATTATGAAGAAAAACTGTTAAGTATTTTCAAATGATGCTGAGAGGCTAAATAAAACATTTAAAATGTTTCCACAGTTTTGCTCTATAGCCGCTTTTGGCAACCATAGCAGAAGTCATTTGTTGGAATAATGGGGAGCATGTGATACATTTGAGTATAAGTAAAATGAAAAAATGAGAAATTAATTACAAACATATCTAGGGATATCTAAGTAACAAGAACACAATCAGATGCAAATAAAAAAGAATGATGTATTTGCTAACATTACTAAAAGTTTTGAAACAGACTTCCCGTAAAGCACAATCCAGTCCTTCAACTGTGGAGATGCCTATATATCTATAACTTTTAGGTCTACTCTTCTCAATTTTTAACTGATTTTTAGACAGTTTTTCTCCAGGTCCAGATCAGCAGTTTCAGACTTAATGGTCTGTAAAATTTAATGTCTGATGAAAAAAAAAAAAAGCCTCTTTTTAACCTCGTCAAAAGGAATCATTGTTAGCTTTTATTGTTTCTGATTGAAACAGAAAGCCATTTTTAACCAAATACTATAGGGAGCATACAAAGCTTTCAGCAGTCAGGCTGTGCTCCCACTTCCAATTCTGAAGCCAAAGAAAAAGTCGACTTTATGTGAAACACATTAATAAAGGTAGAGAAACAGTGATTCCAAAATATTTCAGTACTCTTATTAATATTAAAAAAAGGTATCAATGAGTCAAACAGTAAAAAATAAATCATAGCTATACATATGACACTATTTCAAAAGTTTGATGTGAAAAAAAGGGAAAGAGGTTAAACTGAGTTGTAATACAAAGGGTATACATTTCCTAAATGTTAGATTATTTTTAAAAAATTCTATCTCAGTAAGAAAGACATAACTAGAAGAGGTCACTTTCAAAGGATTAGAGAAGACATTGAATTTGGATGAGAGACGTGTTCTTTAATGTTAAAGGAGAAAGAAAAAATAGAGCAAATGAAGTAAAAGTAGCTTTGCATATGTGAACAAAAATGTGGAAGTAGGAGATTATAACTTTTGCATAGAATAAAAAATAATGGGTGTGCCAGCTTTAAAATTGGCATTGGCATGTTAGAATAGTTAAGTGAATTGCACATGGAGGATGCTTTGTTTCCCAGGAGCTATTTAGGATTCAATTAAGATAGTAAATTTTGAATTTAGAGTGACTTTCCTCCTGCTTGCTGTGTGATTCATTCCAGCAGACCTGTACTGCTTAGGTATGAGTAGAGAAAAACAAATAAATTCTTATAAAGTGTAAAGGTTTGCCAGTTACATGCAACAAAAGACAGAAGGGTAAGACAACTATGAGAATATGTGAGTATAATACGGTAGCGTTGGCTACAAAGTAAATCTGGACATGCAGGGCTATCTGACAGAGTGAAATTTACACAAGGAATTGGAGTCTGTAATTGATACATTCCAGAAACATTTTATATTATTGGAAAAGAAAATCAGAAAACCAAAAATTACATTTAGGATGCCATAGGACTTAATTAGTAATTTAGGTTAGAACAGTTTCTGCTGATGAGAGGTTTTGATGTGTTCTTATGGGTTGATAGCTGAAGAGAACAGGGGGACTAAAAGTTCACAGCTGTATTGTGTGTGTGTGTGTGTGTGTGTGTGTGTGTACCACAATTTATTTATCCACTCATTGATGGGCATTTGGGCTGGTTCCATATTGTGCAATTGTGAATTGTGCTGCTATAAAAACACACCTGAAAGTATCTTTTGAATAACTTATTTTCCTTTGGGTAGATATCCAATAGTGGGATTACTGGATCAAATGGCAGTTCTACCATTTAGCTATTTAAGAAATCACCACACTGTTTTCCATAATGGTTGTACTAATTTACATTTCCACCAGCAGTGTAAAAATGTTGCCTTTTTACTATATCCCCACCAATTTTTATTTTTATTTTTCGATTATGGCCATTGTTGCAGGAGTAAGGTGGTATCACATTGTGTTTTCAATTTGCATTTCTCTGATTGTTAGTGATGTTAAGCATTTTTTCTTATGTTTGTTGGCCACTTGTATATCTTCTTTGAGAACACCCTTAGCCCATTTTCTGATGAGAGCTTTTTGTTTCCTTGCTAATTTGTTTGAATTCCTTGTAGATTCTGGATATTGGTCCTTTGCTGGATGTACAGATTGTGAAGATTTTCTCACACTCTATGGATTGCCTGTTTCGTTATTGTTTCTTTTGCTTTGCAGGAACATTTTAGCTTAATTAAGTCCCAACCTTTTATCATTGTTTCTGTTGCATTTGCTTTTGGGTTCTTGGTCATGAAGTCTTTTCCTAAGCCAATGTCTAGAAGGGTTTTTCTGATGTTATCTTCTAGAATGTTTATAGTTTCAGGTTTTAGATTGAAGTTCTTCATATATCTTGAGTTGATTTTTGTACAAAGTGAGACATGAAGATCCAGTTTAATTCTTCGTCATCTGGCTTCCCAATTATCCCAGCACCATTTGTTCATTAGGGTGTCTTTCTCCACTTTGTTTTTTTGTTTATTTTGTCAAAGATCAGTTGGCTGTAAGTATTTGGCTTTATTTCTGGGTTATCTATTGTGTTCCATTGGTCTGTGTGCCTATTTTTATCCAGCAAAGTGCTGTTTTGGTGATTATAGTATATATAATCTATTATAGTATAGTTTGAAGTCAGGTAATGTTATTCCTCCAGATATGCTGTTTTTGTTTAGTCTTGCTTTGACTGTTCAGGCTCATTTTTGGTTCCATATCAGTTTTAGGGTTGTCTTTTCTAGTTCTGTGAGAATGATGGTGGCATTTTCATGGGAACTGCATTGAACCTGTAGCTTGCTTTGGGCAGTACCGTCATTTTCACAATATTGATTCTTTCAGTACTATTTTGTAATTTTCCTTGCAGAGGTCTTTTGTCTCCTTGGTTGTTTATATGTTTATATTCCTAAGTGTTTTTTTTTTTTTTTTTTTTTTTTGCAGCTATTGTAAAAGGGAGTGAGCTATTGATTGGATTCTCAGCTTGATCACTGCCAGTGTATAGCAGAGCTACTTATTTGTGTACCTTAATTTTGTATCCTGAAGCTTTGCCGAATTCATTTATCAGTTTTAGGAGGTTTTTGGAGGAGTCTTTAGGGTTTTCTAGGTATACAATCAAATCATCAGCAAACAGCAACAGTTTGACTTCCTTATTATCAATTAGGTCGCCTTTTATTTCTTTCTTTTGTCTGATTTCCCAGCTGGTACTTCCAGTACTATGTTAAATAGAAGTGGTGAGAGTGGGCATCCTTGTCGTGTTCCAAGTCTGAGAGGAAATGCTTTCAACTTTTCCACATTCAGTATTATGTAGGCTGTGGGTTTGTCATAGATGGCTTTTATTACGTTAAGTTATGTCCCTTGTATGTCAATTTTGCTGAAGGGTTTAATCATAGCTGGATTTTGTCAAATGCTTGTTCTGCATCTATTGAGATAATTATGTGATTTTTGTTGCAAATTCTCTACATAGGATGTATCACATTTATCCACTTACGTATGTTAAACCATCCCTAAATCCCTGGTATGAAGTCAGCATATGGAGAGGTCAGGGTCATGAGTGACTTGTCAATTTGGTAGTGAAGTCACATAGCATTGGAGTAGAGAAGACAATGTGAAAGCCACTCAAACCTTAGATGGAAACGAGTAATTGGTCTGGGTGGGGGGAGTGTTGTAAATAATAAAGACCAACAAGAATGGATAAGTGAACAATACAGGCTCCTTTTCACAGTATTTTAACTAATTAATTCATTTTTTAAAAAAGAAAAATAATAGTTTAGAAGTAGCAGTGTGAAGCAAGATGTAATCTAAACCAATTTCTTTATTCAGAGGTGTATGTCATATGGTATACTTCTGCACCTTCACTTAAGAGGATGGCTGGGAATGGTGTCTTTTGGGAGAGATAGGTGTTAGGGCCTTTAAAGAAGAGTTTGAGAAGTTAAGATCATTTGCTGGTAATGTGACAGGTGGAGAAAGTAGAAGAGCATAAAGGATAGGAAAAAAAAAAAAAAGATGGAGTCAGATGTAAATTATTACCTGTCATTATGAAAGTCCATGATAAAGAAGAGTAGAAGTTGGCAAACTACAACTGTGAGGACACATTGAGCTTGGAACCTGTTTTTGTAATGTTTTGTTGGAACACAGATATGGTCATTCATTTACAAGTTGTCCACAGCATTTTGCTCACTACTGTGTCAAAGTGGAATAATACCAACACAAACTATGTGACCTACAAAGGCTAACGTACTTACTATATGACCTTTCATGGAGAAATGTTGGCAAAACCTTAAAGATCAATAAATTAATGGATTAAATTTGAGGAAATTTTTACAGATAATAAGAGGTATGAGTTAATGATATCTTTAAGGAGGGGTCAAGTACAACATAAGGTGATTTTCCTTTCTAACTGGAGTAATCATTAGATGGCTTAACCACGCTGTGATTGTCATGTCTACTTCTGTGTACCCTTACCTTGGAAGCAAGGGTAACAGTGATTGTAGGGCCTGCAATTACATTTGGAAGGACTGAAATAAAGATTATTTCAGAAACTGCAAACTCTACCCAAGAGCCTAGAGAAGAGATAATACTAAAGGTGTCGAGCTTAATCTAACCGGCCTAGGATTGTGATTTATTTGGTGAAAACTTTTATTTTTGGAATACATTATGTTAACAACATAAGCATATTAACCAAAGAAATGGTGTAGGTTTCAATCTTAGGAGAGTCTCAAATATCTATTCCACCATATAGTTTCACTAAGTTCTTTTCTAGTTATTTTTTGTTCTTATTTAAAATTTTGTGGACAAGCTTATTCATTAATTTCCCAACTTTAAGAAATAGAATAACATAACTGAACCTACATTTCTCAATTTGTTTATTTAGCTAGCTAATATTTATTAACCATAGGCTATGTATAAGGCACTGTTTTAGTCAATGAGTATTCAGCAAAGTTTTAGTCTTCATGAAATCAGTATTCTCATGAAAGACAACAAAATGTTAGAAAATACATACATAATATTATACCAGATTGTATGTTTAAAGAATAAAATTAAAGCAATAAAAATAGGAAATGGATGGACTATTTTATGCAGTCATAGAATACTGCTTTGATAATATTTGAGCAAAGATATGAATGATCAAGAAAACTATGAGAAAATATTTTTCTGAGCAGAAAGGTATAAAGGTGCTTAAATAGATACGAGGTTTGCCTGCTTGTAGGATAAAGGCCATTGTGGCTAGAGTGGGGTTATGAAGTCAGAGAGACAGCCAAGGACCTTATTAAGTAGAAGCTGTATATACAGTAAGAAATTTCCATTATGATATAACATTTAAAAATTACTGGCTGCTTATAGTGGCATGCGCTGTAAACCCAGTGACTCAGGAGGTGGAGGCAGGAGAATTGCTTGAACCTAGGATGCTGACATTGCAGTGAGCTGAGATTGTGCTACTACACTCCAGCCTGAGCAACAGAGAGAGGCTCCATCTGAAAAAATAATAATGATAAATAAATTTTAAAAAATAAAAACAAAAAGTCTGCCTGTCTGCTTTTGGGAAAATTAACTACAAAGAATGGGGTGCAAGAAAGGTCAGTCAGCTGGCTGAGAAGTCTTGCTTCAGGGTAAAATTTTATGTGTGGTTTATCAGGCTTGATCATAGGTAATGGAAAGGCTTTGCCTGTCTGGCCTCATTGGTAGAAGCTGTTTTCACCTCACCAAACTTGGTGTTTGGGTATGCATTATATGTTTACTGGAAAGATTTGCAGTCAAGGGCTCAGGTACTCCCTACTTTAGCAAACCATGCTCAGACACATATTTGCCTTGTTAACCCAGGCACCATCATTCAGAGGCCTGCATACCTAAGGCCTTTGCTAAGCACTTCCCAGGTGCCTTTGCCAAAATCCCTTTAACAGAGTCTTATACTTTTCTCCCTCTTTACTTAGTATTTTTCTACGCCTAGCCCTTTCTTCTCTCTCTCTCTCTTTCTCCTTCTCTCTCTCTCTCTCTGCCACCCAGGTCCATTAAAAGTCCTTCTGTTCAGAACTTTTTCACAGTAAATCAATTTTCCCTGTTTGTGCTGAATCCACCATGTCTTCACACAGTGCAATTCCATTGAGAAAAAAAAAAAAATGTAACACTGGAATTTGGTGCCTCCCTCATTTGATCCTTGCTTGCACTGTCACAATATGCAAATAAAGACTGGATTGACACTTTTGGTTTAGCATGTTACCTTAATTGACCAGCTCAATACCTCATTTCATGAACAGGCTGTGATATCTCCTGTCCTGTTTCCCCTGGACCTTCTCTTGCCCTTCCTATACTCTGTTCTGTATTTGAGAGAGGCTAGCTACTGCTATCAATGTTATAAATTCAGCTGTTGGAGGCACAGTAATAAACATAAATTGTTGCCTAGAACTTAGGGGACTAGCAAGAAATAAGGAATGATTATTGGTGGTTCAAGAGTTTGTTTTTGGGAGATAAAAATTTTCTAAAATTGATGTGATGGTTGCACATTCTGTGAATATAAAAAAAATCTTGATTTGTATACTTAAAATTGGTAAATAATATGGTATATCAACTATGTCTCAATAAAGCTTTTGAATATTTATGGTGACATTTAAACTAATTGAACTTAGAGATTTATTAAGTAAAAAAATATCATTACAAATCTAATGTAGAAAAAGAAAAGTGAGGGACTACACATTGAGATTTGGGAGTCACTTAGGTTGACTCCATTACCTGACTATTCTAAACAGTGTTTGATTTAATCATCCCATATTGTAGTTCCAAACTCTAACGTCACTTTGTACCTCATTAATATATATAATTATACATTGTTAATTTATGGTAAATTTAAAAAATATTTGTGGAACTAGTATTTTGAGATCAGAAAGGGAAGGAAGATCTGTAAAGGAACCACAGAGAGAAGGTAGATAAGGACACAGCCGTGGCAAGGAAGCCATGCAAATAGGGGTATGTATAGTTTCCAGGAAATTTATTTACATGGTATGGAATAAGGATTATTAGGCAAAAGAAAGAAAACTTTGATGAAGTAGGAATATAAATAAAGCATTATAGGAGCTATTTCCCTCGATGTCAAGAGTAGATGGGATTCATGGCACATCCAGTAAGTTCAGCAGTTCTAGCAAGAGAATAGGTAAAATATACATGTGCTGCTTTTGTTAGTTTAGTGGATCTGCTGCTGAGAACATGAAGTAGTTCACTTGTTTGCTTAAGTTTTCTCACTGAAATACAAAGCAATCTCCTGAGTCAAATGTAATAATAGATTTGAGATAGTAAAGAAGACATAAAAGATCATTGTCAGAGATTAGAAGAGGTGACAGATTAGAGAAAGTGGAAGCATTGCAAGATATTGCAAAGATTTTGCCCAAGATTTGTGGTCATTTACTTAGAGTAAAAATAATCAGTACAGTTAGGAGTCTTTTGCTCATCTACTTGCTTTTGCTCAATTTTGGGCATGAAGAATGCAAAACAACAAACAAGATTCAAATATGATATTGATGAAATTCAACTAAAATATAATTCAAGAATTTAGAATTTAATATACAGGCAGCAAGATGCTGCAACCAGGTTATTGGATGATTGATTACCCACTTCTTAAAGTCTTATTCTTCAATTTGGTATGTTAATAAATTTGCTCTGACCTAAACCTAAAGAAGAAGTGGTAGAAAACCTATCTTCTCCGTGGGATATAAAAATATACCTAAAGTGTAATATGGGTACACAATTTAATGCAAATATTTGATTCCAGTATTGACCCTGATATTTCAGAAAATTGTGGTTAATTGGGTAACTCTAGTTTTTGAAATATTAATATAATATTTATGATCTTTTAATAAATATATATGATCTTTAAATGAAAATATAAATAATTATGATCTTTAAATTATTAATTTTGAATACCTAAGAACTTCTTAGTTTCACATTTCTCATCAACATGTAACCATCATTAAATATTATCTACAATATACTTATTGTATTCTTAATGTAACAATTTTAGCATTGTTGTGTGCTTTACATAAGATGTCATCTTGTTTTAAAACATGTTTAATGAAAAACTTTTTATTTAGTGTTTAAACAAGATTTATGTTTACTAAAAATGTAAATGATCCCTAAGTTCAAATTATTTTTATCAGAAACCTTATATAGTTTGTGAAAGTTGTCAGAATTAAAATGGAGTCACTGATGTTGAGAAAACCCTGACAAATAGAGGCAGGAAAGTCCATGAAACAGGGTTCTCATGCTTGTATGACTGATAACAAAAGCTATTATAAATGACTGCAAAAAACACCATCTTGCACAAAAGCCATTGCAACCTTTCACAAAGAGCATTTCTGCAAAGACATCTGCCCTCCAATTTCATGTTGAATCCTGAACGGGTATCATTTTTTCCAATCTTTGTACCCAGTAATAATTATTTCAAAGTAATTATATA
The DNA here is from genome assembly GCF_001604975.1 of Cebus imitator. Lineage (NCBI taxonomy): Eukaryota > Metazoa > Chordata > Mammalia > Primates > Cebidae > Cebus > Cebus imitator. The sequence continues at coordinate 9,383,664 of NW_016107332.1, forward strand.
ATCCTCCTAATTTTTATTGTTTAAAAACCTGTCTTCCTTCCTTTGGCCTGTTAAATATGTACATAGGTTGCTATGGAATGTGTATTTACATTGCAATGATTTATTTTTGAATAGATTTTCTTTTTTCTTTTTTTTTTTTTTTTTTAGATGGCCTCTGTGTGTTACTTAGGTTGACAAGTTCTAAAGACTAAAATTTGGAAACACAATTCACGTGATCTTTAATTACAGTTATATTATATTTACAGAACATTTTCATAGGCAAAATTGTAGTCAATTGTATAGTTGACACTTTGAAGGAAAACTCACTCATTTTACTGTATTTTCATCACTTTTGTTGAAAGAAAAAATTTTAATCTGATAAATTGCTTTGTAGTAGAAATCATATTAACACCAAGATAATCTGTTTATATATTCTACTTCCACAATGGAAGACTGACTCTTTATATTAGACTACAAGTAACTGAGAACTTAGTAATGTTAATGATATTTCAGAAATAATCAATGTATGAGTATGCAAGGAGTCAAGCCTCTTCCAAACTGTCAGTTTATGTAACTGCCTTGTGGCAAAACCAATATTAATGGCTGAGAATTCTTAATGCCCTAGGGCTCCCTTCATTTGCTAAGACATTATAATCAGCTATGTCAGGCTATATGGCTGCACCTCTGCCAACTCATGAATATATCATTCAAATGAGTGTCATAACAGACAGAAGTGTAAGTTGCTTCTGTCTTCTAAGCCTTCTGTCAAAAATTAGAATCTGGGGAATTAGAATTGTTGGAGACAAATAGAAAACTTACTAAATGCAATAAATCGAAGATAAACCTAATTGGAGAAATGATCATTAGGTCACTATTCAACTCCACATGGCCTTTACAAAATATAAAAAGAACATTGTAACTACAAATTCAAAATAGCCTAAAGCCTAAATGATTTATAGGTAATTTATGTTTTCCTGAGCTCACTAAATTTAAAAAGAAAGTAAAATCTATTGTTTTGCTCTCAGAAAATGGTAGTCTAACTAGATGATATATTTCCTAATTATTTTGCCTTACATTATTTCACTTTGTAACTGATTTTTTTTGCAAATAATACTAATGTTTTGCAAATAAATGTATATATTCAATACTATAGGCAGAAATATGTTTCATTTCAGCAAAATAATGACCAATTCAAGATTAAAATATACATATTTATAGCAAATTAATAGTCTCAGTACATAAAGCCATAACATAATTCTAAATGTGTTTTAAACAATTAAGCCAGCCTGCAATTTATATTGCCAAATATATATTGGGTACAAATATTTTGGAATTTAAGCCCCTCTTCTCTAGAAAGGTTTGCCTTTCACTCCACATTACAGAAAAGACAAGCATGTTTTTATAGAAAATTTCAGATTGCACTCACAAATGTTCTGCAAAAATTTACAATATTAATGTAATTCTTAGTGTTCTTTCATTAGTTCATGAACAAAGTAGTCATTTATTTTTAAGAAATTTTCACTAATTAAAACATAGATTTTTAGATACCAAAGAAGAAAAGTATCAGACTACCTGGTACTTTTTATTTTAAAGTGGCATACTCGCTTTATAACTTTTAATTAGTGATATTCATATATGATCATATAGACAATTGCCTGGAATGGCTAAGATTGTATAGTGGTCATAAATAAGGCTCAAAATGCCAGCCCCTATTATTTCTACAGCATTCATTCAGATAATCCTGAATAGGAGGCTGAAACTATTGCTCAAATTGCAACTTCTTTATCTGCCATCAACAGTTGGGCAATCATTCATAATGGTCTTCAGTGAGTAGCAAGTTCATGACAAAATCAATAACTACAGTATCAAATGAAACATCGATTTCCATTCAAGATTTGATTTGGCAGAATAGCACTTTGAAAAATATGACTCTCATATATTATTGCTAAATCCCTAAATTTACAATCTCACTAGTGTTTCTGCCTAAGTTAATATGAATTAGTATGTTTCCATTACTATAGTAATATAATCAATACAATAATTTATTTCTGACAGTAATCCTATCACTTAAAAAGAGCTGTTGCATACTGGTCAGTGCTTATGGTTATTTTCAAAAGATAATATTTTCAATCTCATTGACTTTACAAGTAATACTGCAGAGTTCCATTTTATTTTGAAATTTCTAATTTTTATTGGGAATTAGAAATTTGATGTTTTCTACTTTTAGATAATTTTCTTAGTGCTTTCTTAAGATTTATTTTTTTATTTTATTTATTTATTTGTTGTACTTGAACTACTGCGATGCATGTGCAGAACTTGCAGATTTGTTACATAGGTATACATGTGCTAGGATAGTTTGCTGCACCCATCAACCTATCATCTACATTAGGTATTTCTCCTAATGCTATCCCTCCCCTATCCCCTGACTGCCCAACAGACCACAGCGTGTGATTTTCCTCTCCCTCTGTCCATGTGTTCTCATTGTTCAACCCCAAATTATGAGTGAGAACATGTGGTGTTTGGTTTTCTGTTCTTGTGTTAGTTTGCTGAGAATAATGGTTTGCAGCTTCGTTCATGTCTCCGCAAAGACATGAACTAATTCTTTTTTATGGCTGCATAATATTCCATGGTGTATATGTGCCATATTTTCTTTATCCAGTTTAACATTGACAGGCATTTTAGTTAGCTTCAAACCTTTGCTATTGTAAACATTGCTACAATAAACATACATACACATGTGTTTTTATAGCAGAATAATTTATAATCTTTTGGGTATATACCCAGTAATTAGATTGCTGGGTAAAATATTTCTAGTTCTTGACCCTTGAAGAATCACCACGCTGTCTTCCACTATGGTTGAACTAATTTACACTCCCACCAACAGTGTAAAAGTGTTTCTATTTGTCCACATCTTCTCCAGCATCTGTTTTTTCCTGATTTTTAATGATCACCATTGTAACTGGCATGAGATGGTATCTCATTGTGGTTTTGATTTCCATTTCTCTAACAACCAGTGATGATGAGCTTTTTTTTCATATGTTTCTTGGCCACATAAATGTCTTCTTTTGAGAAATGTCTGTTCATATCCTTTGCCCACATTTTGATAGGATCATTTGTTTATTTATTGTAAATTTAAGTTCATTGTAGATTCTGGATATTAGCCCTTTGTCAGATGGATAGATTGCAAAAATTTTCCCCCATTCTATAGGTTGCTTGTTCACTCAGATGATAGTTTATTTTGCTGTGCAGAAGCTCTTTAGTTGAATTAGACCCCATTTGTCTATTTTGGCTTTAGTTGTAATTGCTTTTGGTGTTTAAGTCATGAAGTTTTTGCCCATATCTATGCTCTGAATGGTATTGCCTAGGTTTTCTTCTAGATTTTATGGTTTTAGGGCTTATGTTTATATATTTAATCCATCTTGAGTTAATTTTTGTATCAGATGTAAGGAAGGGGTCTGGTTTCAGTTTTCTGTATATGGCTGCTAGTTTTCCCAATGCCATTTCTTAAATAAGGAATCGTTTCCCCATTGCTTGTTTTTGGCAAGTTTGTCAAAAGATCAGATGTTTGTAGGTTTGTAGTGTTATTCCTGAGGCCTCTATTATTTTCCATTGTTCTAGGGATCTGCTTTGGTACCAGTACCATGCTGTTTTGATTATTGTAGACTTGTAGTATAGTTTGAAGTCAGATATCATGATGCCTCCAGCTTTGTTCCTTTTGCTTAGGATTGTGTTGGCTATACAGCCTCTTTTATGGTTCCATAGGAAATTTAAAGTAGTTTCTTTCTAATTCTGTGTAGAAAGTCAATTGTGGCTTGGTGGGAATAGCATTGAATCTATAAATTGCTTTGGGCTGTATGGCCATTTTAATCATATTGATTCTTCCTAACCATGAGTATGAAAGATTTTTCAATTTATTTTTGTCTTCTCTTATTTCCTTTAGCAGTGGTTTGTAGTTCTCATTGAAGAGGTCCTTCACATCCCTTGTAAGTTATATTCCTAGGTATTTTATTCTCTTTGTAGCAATTGTGAATGAAATTTCACTCATGATTTGCCTCTCTATTATTGGTGTATAGAAATTCTTGTGATTTTTGCACATTGATTTTGTATCCTGAGATTTTGTTGAAGCTCCTTATCAGCTTAAGGAGTTTTTGGGCTGAGACAACGGGGTTATCTAAATATACAATCCTGTCATCTGCAAACAGAGACAATTTGACTTTGGTTCTTCCTATTTGAATATGCTTTATTTCTTTCTCTTGCCTACTTTACCTGGCAAGAACTTCCAATAATATGTAGTATAGGAGTGGTGAGAGAGGGCATCCTTGTCTTGCGCTGGGTTTCAAAGGGAATGCTTCCAGATTTGCCCATTCAGTATTATATTGGCTGTGGGTTTGTCATAAATAGCTCTTATTATTTTGAGATATGTTCCATAAATAGTTTATTGAGTGTTTGTAGCATGAAGGGTTGTTGAATTGTATTGAAGGCCTTCTCTGCATCTATTTAGATAATCATGTGTTTTTTGTCATTGGTTCTGTTTATGTGATGCATTATGTTTGTTGATTTGCATATGTTGAACCAGCCTTGCATCCCAGGGTAGAAGCCAACTTGACTGTGGTAGATAAGTTTTTCATGTGCTGCTGGAGCCGATTTGCCAGTATTTTATTGAGGATTTTCACATCGACATTCACCAGGTATACTGGCCTGAAATTTTGGATGATGCTGGCCTCATAAAATGAATTAGGGAGGGGTCCATCTTTTTTTACTGTTTGGAATAGTTTCAGAAGGAATGGTAACAGCCTCTCGTTGTACTTCTGGTAGAATCCATCTGGTTCTGGGTTTTTATTGGTTGGTAGGCTATTAATTACTGCCTCAATTCAGAACTTGTTATTAGTCTATTCAGAGATTTGACTTCTTTCTAATTTAGTCTTGGGAAAGTGTATGTGTTTAGGAATTTAGTCATTTCTTCTAGATTTTCTAGTTTATTTGCATAGAGTTATTTATAGTATTATATGATGGTATTTTGCATTTCTGTGGGATAAGTGGTGATCTTGCCTTTATCATTTTTTAATGTGTCTATTTGATTTTTCTTTCTTTTCTCCTTTATTAGTGCAGCTAGTAGTCTATCTATTCTGTTAATCTTTTCAAAAAAACACCTCCTGGATTCACTGATTTTTTTTGAAGTGTTTTTCATGTCTCTATTTCCTTCAGTTTTGCTCTGATGTTAATTATTTCAGCATATTTTCTATAAAACTTTTGATGAATTTACTCCATTAATGTGTTTATGTAGAACTTAGTTATTACTTTAACTAACAATGGCTTTTTTATGAAAGTGCGGTGTCAGGATTATGAGTATCAATATGAGAAAAGAAAAGAAAAATACCAATATATTAATAGATGTGTCCATAATATAGACTATGAAAATTATAATGTAATATTTACAAGGAAAACTATATTTTATATGTCAAAATATTTACAAAACAATATTTTTCATGTGTAATTACTTATTGTTTTTCTCATATAATTAAACATTTTATGAGAAAATTTGATAAAAACTTTAAAGTAACAAAAATACACACATATAGTTGTAATAATTTCTTTAATATGTCTGTTTCTCTGAAATTTAACTCTGTATCTAAATTACTTTTCTACATCTATAAATTTTCCAAATGTGCCAGCTATTGCACATCTTAAAATAGTGGCTAGCCTGGCAATGTTTCAATAATTCCACCCACAAAACAATTATAAAACAAATACAGTTAATAAAAATTGTGCCCATCTCTAAATAAAATGAACAATTTAGAATGTGTTAATATTTTTTTGCTAGAAAAATTGTAAAAGTTTAAATATATTTTTTTATTTTATAAAATATTGTATTTAATATTTTCTATTATAACTATATTATTAACAGATATTATATTTATAAAGAGAATGATCCATGCACTGAGAAAAGGAATGTATACTCTGCAACTGCTGGATGAAATGTTCTGTATATGTCTATAAAATCTTTTGGCCTATAGTGTACATTAAGTCTCATGTTTCTTTGTTAATGTTCTGTTTGAAAGATCTGTCCAATGCTTGAAGTGAGATGTAAAAGTCTCCAGCTATGATTGTATTGGGGTCTATCTCTGTATTTTGTCCTAATAATATTTTATTTATATATCTGCATGCTCCAGTGTTGGGTGCATATGTAGTCAAAATTGTTATATTCTGTTGTTGAAATGACCCCTTTATCATTATATAGTGACTTATTTGTCTCTTCTTGTAGTTTTGGTCTTGAAATCTATTTTGTCTGATATAAATACAATGATTCCTGCTCTTTTCTGATTTCCTTTCACATGGAATAGCTTTATTTTTAGTCTAGATGTGTCTTTATAGGTAAAGTGTGTCTCTTGTAGAAAGCTGATAATTTGCTTTTTCATCCATTCAACTAATCTGTGTCTTTTGATATAAGTTTTTAGTCCACATACATTCAAGGTTGTTATGGATAAATAAGAACTTACTCCTGCCATTCTGTTATTTGTTCTCTGTTTTTTAGCCTTCCCTTCCTTCTTTCCTCCCTATCTTCCTCATAGTGAAGGTAATTGATTTTCCCTGTTAATATAATTTAGTTTCTTGCTTTTTATTTTTTGTATCACCATTTTATATTTTTTTGGTGTCTGGGCATTGAAGAGTTAGGTAAGTTAGGTAGTTATTGCAGTCATCACTGTCTGGGCTTATTTGTAACCATCCTTCTCTGGAAGGCTTTCCAATTATTTGAAATGACTTTGGTGTTGTGATCTAGGCTGTTTCTATTTTAGGGGGCACCCCAAGCCCAGTAATGCTGTGGTTCTTGCAGACTCATAGAGGTAAAAACTTGATGATCTTGTATAAAATCTGGCTTTCTTTTCCTGTGTTAGTTTGCTGAGAATGATGGCTCCCAGCTTCATTCAGGTCCCTGCGAAGAACATAATCTCATTCCTTTTAATGGCTGCATAGAATTCCATCGTGTATATGTACCACATTTTCTCTATCCAGTCTATCATTGATGGGCATTTGGCTTGGTTCCTAGACATTGCTATTATAAATAGTGCTGCAATAAATATATGTGTGCATGTGTCTTTATATTAGAATAATTTATATTCCTTTGGGAATATACCTAGTAATGGTATTACTGGGTTAAATGGGATTTCTGGTTCTAAATCCTTGAGGAATTTCCATATTGTGTTCCACATGGTTGAACCAATTTACATTCCCATCAACAATGGAAAAGCATTCCGATTTCTCCACTGTCTCACCAGAGTCTACTGTTTTCTGACTTCTTAATTATTGCCATTCTGACTGGCATGTGATGGTATCTCCCTGTGATTCTGATTTGTATTTCTCTAATGATCAGTGATGTTGAGACTTTTTACATGTGTTTGTTGGCCACGTAAATGTCTTCTTTTGAGAAGTGTTTGTTCATATCCTTCACCCACTTTTTGATGAGGTTGTTTGATTTTTTTCTTGTAAATTTGTTTAAGGTCATTGTAAATTCTGGATATGAGACCTTTGTCAAATTTTCACTCATAAGTGAAAGTTGAACAATGAGAACAAATGGACACCAACTGGGAGGGAAACATCACACACCATTGCCTGTTGGAGGCTGAGGGGAGAAGGGAGGGAAATTAGATGGGTCAATAGGTACATCAGATTGCCATGGCAGACATATACCTATGTAACAAACCTTCATGCTCTTCACGTGTGTCCTGGAACTTAAAGTTAAAAAAAAAAAAAAATAGGCCTTACCAGTCATGAAATAGCTAGACAGGGAAGTAACATGCTGCTTTAGGACTATAAAGAATGACACTGAAGCTTAATATCTTTGTGACCCAGACCATATAGATACTCATGAGAAAGGATTCTAACTTAGCAAATGCTTATAAATAACATTTTTCTGGTGTTTTAACACATAATTTTACTTACTGTTCTTTATAAGCTGCAGAACATCATCTCTAAATGATTCTTTTTTTACAAGACAAAATCGTTTTATGTTGCTTCAGTTTCTTTAAATACTTACTGTTTCTTTTGAGACCAAAAATTTTCATCAAGAAAACAAGTCACCCTGATTGTAAAATTTTACATATTACATTGCCTTTAAGCACTATGATTGGAGGCCTTTTTTTCCCAATTTGTTTAATAATCCTTGGTTAAATTCACATGTATCTAAAGTAAAATAGCTGCATTACTCTATTCTGTAAGGATAAGAAAAAGTATTTAATTTCAGAGAATTAACTGAAATTGAAAAGTAAGTGAATTAGCTGAAGAATTCATTTAAAATATCAGAGATATTAAAAAATCTGGATTCCTTTGGCTCTCCAGTATGTGAATGCTTAATTATAATTGTTATATGTTGAATGGATATTTAGAATAACTCACCAGGCACCTAAAGCTGCTATCATAGGAAAATGAGACAACGTTGAAAAGTAAAAATATTATCTGGAATAAAAATATATTCAAGTTAATCCATACCTAAGTGTTTTCTGTTTAATACTGCAGATTGGTTCTTTGCCCACATTTGTTTAAAACTGTTATTGTAACGTTAGTGTATCCTTTTGGATTGTGTCTTTGTCATGAGCCCATTGAGAAAAATAGTTCTACAAATGATGTGAAAGTCGTTATCATCACAGAATGAATGTATGATTGTATTAAAATCAATTACCCACAGGAGACAAAAAGAACACAATTTTGCCAATAAAAACAAAATATATGGGAGAATTAGCTGGATTACCATGTAGAGACTCTGGTTGTCTTCCATTAATTCATTCTAGACAGAGGCTGTCTTTCTGTTCTGAGCCACCTAAAGCTGGGGGATGTGACACAAGCACCCCTTTGGCCACCACCTCTAAGGCTGCACTGGACTAAACCTGAAGCCAGTACAATACTGGGTATTACCCAAGACCTGCTATAACCACTCCCTAGCTACTACCTATGTTCACTCAAGGCCCTGGAGCTTCGCAATTAGCAAGTGACAAATCCAGTCAGGCATGTGGGACTAGTAGTATACTTCAATTAACAAGAGTAGTAGGGATATACTGATTATTCTGTAGCACTTTAGTGTTCATGGGGATCAAGTTGTTTTTACTTTGAGGCTAGCATAAATAAATATAAATAAATTACAAACTTTATTCTACATGTCTTTGGTAGACATGGGTGCTAGTTTCTGTACACATATAGAAAAGAGATAATTGAGTCATAAGAAATGTATACATTTAGCATTAGTATGTACTTCTTTTGTAGTTTTCCAAAGTGGCTGTAGCGCTTTACATTAAAAGCAATATATCAAAGTCTCAGTTACTCTACATTTCATCAAAGCCAGTATTGTCATTAACATTTTTAAAAAGCTCTCCGATAGGTGTATTAGTATTTTATAGAGACTTTAATTTACAAACTCCTAATGACTAAAAATATTGAAAATCATTACAGATGCTTACAGGTATTCTGCATTTATTCTTCCATGAAAGGAGATTCAAAATGTTTGCTGTTTTCTCTTTGATTGTGATATCTGACTATTGGCTATTTATTTGTAGCTATACATTATATTATTGGTATGAGTCCTAGCTTCTCTTTTAAGTCATGCCTTTGGTGACCAAAAATCTCAATTTCAATAAAGTCAAATTTATAAATGATTTCTTTTACAGTTAGTCATTTATGTATCTTACTAATAAATATATACATTCTTGGAGGTCATAAATATATACTTTTTGGGTTTTTTATTCCTTAGGTATATTATTTTATATTTTAGTTTTACCTATGATCCAGTTCAAATTAAGTTTTTTATATATGTGTAGGTCTGTATTTGTATTCTCTATGTGGTTTATTTAATCTCTTAGCTTATTATTGTGCCAGGTTTACAGTTCTTACATAATAAAAATTTCAAGTAAACCTTGATATCAGGTGACAGAGTTAGCTAACACTGTTTTCCTCTTTAATTTTTTTATAGATATTCTGGTTATTTGACATTTCTACATGAAATTTAAAATTGCATAGTCAACTTTGAAAAGTGCTGATATTTTAATTGGGGTTGCATTCAATTTTGGGGAGACATGAATCTATATATGTTGAGTGTTCTGATTTATCAGCATGATTATATATCTACTTATTTTTGTACCTTAAACTTTCTCTTGTCCATGTTATGTAGGTTTTAATGTAAAGTTTAAATTCTTAAAAAATTAATTTTAATAAGTTGAAATTTATGATTTTATAAATGTTAGAAAAATATAGAAGTTTAAAAAACATACATAAATTATGATACTGGTATGTACACAAAAATAGAAAAGTAAATCAAAGGAAAAAACTGATCGATATTAAAATAGACCTACCAGGATTAACATCACTGGTTATAATTCTGAGGAGCGTTAAACATTTATTTTCTATATACATGTACACATAATATTACTACAAAGCCAGTATTATTAAGCAAAACATATAGAAGATTACTACAGCCTTATGTTTTTCATATTGTCTTTTAGACAAGTTGTACAGTATAATGGATCATTGACAATTTTCTGTTTAAAGGTCTTGAGATTCACCCTGATTAAATATTTCTCTTCCTAGTTTATGCCTTATTGTTAACAATTTGACATTTAGGTCACAAATTGGTGTTTCTTTGTAAATATGGAAGTTTATGGAGACAAAACACACGCAAAATATAAGCTGGACAATGTGTGCTATATTGCATGACTCATCTTAAGCTTAACGGCAGCACTTGTAATTTCAAGTTTTAAATCAAATGAATTTTGATATTGCTGGATAAAACTCATATTCTATGGGGGATTTATACAAACTAATGCCCTCAAAAATATCCAATCTGAGGATTGAGAAATCCTCAGAATTACTGAATATGTTATTTTACATAGCAAAAGAGTCTTTCCAGACACAGCTAAGTTGATGTATGTAGAGATGGGAAGATTATTTTGGATGTTCCAGGTGAGTACAATGTATCACATGAATCCTTAAAAGCAAAGAATCTTTTCTATCTACAGAACTAGAGAAAGAGCAGCATGAGGACTCTGCCTACCATTGCTGGCTTTGATAATGAAAGAAGGGGTCCCAAGTCAAATAATGTAGGTGGCCAGTAGAAAAGAAAAGAAAATATATTCTCTTTTAGAAACTCCAGGAAGGAATGCAGCCCTGCTGAGGTATTGATTTTAGCCAACTGAGACCAATGTTGAAATGCTTAAAACAATTTGTGTTGTTTGAAGACACTTAGTTTATGGTAACTTTTTACAGCAATTGGAAGCAGATATATATATCTATATATGCAAACACACACACATACACAAACACATGCACATATACATGAACATAATACACACGTGTATATGTGTATGACAGATATACACATATGCATATATTTAATATTCATATTTACACGTATCATGTGTTATACTTTATCAAAGTCAGATGATATCTTCCTTAAATACTCTAAGTCTTTTAAGAAAATAATTCCTTGCTGATTCATCACAAAATCAATTTTAATATTATCCAAATATTTGATGAGTAATAGTTACAAATCAATGTGATTATTACTACCCTTTTGTATTCCATTATTAGTTGAATACATGATATATTCACGTTTTTCACAGCATACAATTTTAAATGTAAGCTAAAGCATGAACATTGTAAAATGTTTTGAAAAATGTTCAAAGTAATTTTGGATGCTGTGGTAATGGCAAATGGGAACAGATGGCAGATAGTGGATAATCAATCTCAGTTACTTAGACTGAAATCAACCCCTAAAATAAAGCAGAGTAATTCATCAAGATAGAGAAATATTCATTAAAATCACTGTAATTCCTTCAATTTGATTTTTTATTTAGAAGCATAACTGCAGTTGTCTCTGTTGTTAGAACCTGCTCCCAGACAGGAGAATGCCCTATCTAAGCATGTGTTGCTTGATTTTAGACAGATATAAAGTTTGATAGTATATTTCAGTCTATGTTGTTATGCTGCTATTAAAGTATGTGTATGACCTAAGAACTCAAATTGTAAATTTATGCAGCCACATGTATACAATATTGTTCAATCATATTAAAATTGATGTAGATTTAAAAAGTGATTTGAAACAGAAAATCTTTTTAAACATTGAAATTAACATAGATATATATGTCTGTATTTAGCCAAACTACACAGTTTACTAATATCATATTAATTAACAAATTTATATCATGGTTCATGGAAACATGTATACATGTAACTCAGAAACATACATTCATACAAAATGAATACACAATTTATTTTGGAGGGAACATATATACAAATTTATGTACTCAGTTGAGAGTTTTACACATAGAATTATAACGTCTACACCCATATCCCTACTTTCTTTGCCTCTATTAAGTATTTTAGCATTTTCTGGGGATCAAGAGAAATGTCTTAGCTTTGGATAAAATGGACTCCAATTCCTGTTTCATAACACTATATAAAAATATTAGTATGTGTCTGACATTCTCTTGCTCCAAAGTTTTTCCTAAGATAGTCTTTGTTAGAGGTTATTTTCTATAGACTTATTAGTTGGCACATTTGCAAATATTAAAAAGTTTTGCTCAATACATTTCTGCCAATATATTTGTCCCACTATTGGTGGGAAAGTGAAATAGTACAATCTCTATGGAAAACAGCATGGAGATTTCTCAAAGAAGTAAACATAGAACTACCGTTTGACTTAGCAATCTAACTACTAGATATATGTCCAAAAGGAAAGAAATCATTATATCAAAAAGATGCCTGCACTTGTATGTTTATTGCAGCACTATACACAATAGGAAAGATATGAAATCAACCTCAATTTCCATCAGTAGAGAACTGTATAAAGAAAATGTTTTATGTATATAGCACAAACACACACACACACACACACACACACAACATGGAATACTCTTCAGCCATAAAAAAAGAAGGAAATCATGTCTTTTGCAGCAATATGAACAGACCTGGAGGCATTATCTTAGGTGACATAACTCAGAAACATAGAAAGTCAAATACAGCATGTTCTCACTTATAAATGGGAGCTAACAATGGGTACACATGAACACACAGAATGGAATAATAGACGTTGAAGATTCCATTAGGTGGAAACGTGGGAGAAAGATGAGAGGTGCAAAGTTACCTATTAGTTACAATGTTCACTGTTTGAGTGATGGGTACACCAAAAGCCCAGATTTCACCATTATGCAAAATACGCATGTAAAAAGCCAGTGTTTGTATCCCTTAAATATATAAACATAAAAAATTTAAAAATATATATGTTTGCCTATTACCTTTAAGGAAGATTTAGTTTTCTTCATTATATTTTTCAAATACACAAAGACTGTCTTACCACAGTGTTACTTTTCCTTTCTAGTCCATTGAGCCCAAAAAATTTTTTTTTATAAAATCTCCACTGTTTATTTTTCTTTACTCCCATTAGTAACCAGTGGGAAAAGATGCAATTGGCCCTCTTTATTTTTGAGTTCCTATTTCACAGATTCAACCAATTTCAGGTTGAAAATATAGCTAGACCTAGATGCTTGATTCTGTACTGAACATAAATAAACTTTTTTCTTGTGATTATTATCTAAATGATATAGTACAACAACTATTTACATAGCATTTATATGGTTTTGTGTATTATAAGTAACCTAGAGATGACTTAAAGTATATGGCAATATGTTCAAATACCACATCGTTTCATATAAGAGCTTTGAACATCTGCAAATTTTGGTGTCAAGGAGAGAGTTGGAACCAATCTCCATAGATAGTAAGGATGACTTTATTTCTTAAGTGGATAACAAAAACTTGCAGAAAATTTAAAAACATTTTACTCATAATTGGCATTTATAATCTTACCATGGTCAAAGTTATACAATTAGGTACACACAAATAAAAATAAGAGGATTTTTGGTAAATAAATTAAAATCCATATTTTAAAATAAAACTTTCTAAAATACTTTACACACATGTAAAATAAGTAAAATAATGTATTGAGGACTTTATAAATTACCATAAAGGAAAAACACTCATTAAGATATAATCTAAGTTAATAAATTCATCATTAATAACATTCCTAAAATCCCATCATGACTACTTTTAGTATCTAGCCATTTAAGTACAACATTTCTAGAGATAACTTGTATAAATAATACATGGTCATGAGTGGAAATATTTATTTTTCTACGTTCTTTTATTTTTAACGTTTTGTCTTATTTTAGCTATATTTGAACGTTTTGTCATTTAAATTAATTACTGGATAGCTTTAGAGTAAGTATAATGGTGCCCTGAACAAATATTAGAAAATGTACAAAAGGATCTATTGAGGTGAAAGTAATATGTTTAAAGATATAAAAATTTTAAAAGTAAAAATTCTGAAAAAAAAGAATTCGTAATTAAAAGAATGCTTCAATAAAATCAAGTGTAGTAACAAAGGAAAAAATACTGTGATGTTTTGGAGGTAAATTAATTAATTAAACAATTAAAGAAAGCATCCAACAAGTCCATCTATTCCTCAAGTAGAATAACTCCTGGATGCATGAACTTGCAGGTCCCATGCACCTATTCCAACTTTCTGACAATAAGCAACTATATTATGATCTTAAGTTTTCATTCTCCATGTGGTAAAACTTCTTAGGTTGTCATATCTCCTTCTTTATTTCGATGGACCTATTAATCTGCATTATTAATACTCAATTGTTATGTTTCAAATGAGAGAACACATATATTTATTTTAAATAATTAAAATATATGACAAAGATACTGATGTGGAGAAAATTACAAAAAATTGAATAAATCTATGAAATACACTATTAATGAAAATTTAACCAATTACAGATGATACCCCGTGTAAAATGGTTTGATTTAATAATTTTTCAACATCATGGTGGTACTAATGCAATATGCACTCTATAGAAACTGTGCTTTGAGTTCCCATACAACTATTTTGTTTTCCATTTTTAGAACAGTATTTACTAAATTACATGAAATACTCAACATTTTATTATGAAATTTATTTGTCTTAGATGATTTTTCTCAACTGTAGGATTAGGTAAATGTTCTGAGCACATTTAAGGTAGACTGTATTAACCTATGAGGATTGATAGGCTATTTGTATTAAATGCATTTTGACTTCAATATTTCCAAATTCTAATAGGTTTATTGGTATATAACCCTCTTCAAGCATTCAGCTACAACTTGACAAGGTAGGGTTATATCCCAATTAAAAGTTTTTAGCAGGATAAAAGTACAAGGGGGTTTTAGAACAACAAGCAGAATTAACCCAAATAAGACTACCTCAAGACAGTTAACAATCAAATTCCAGAAGCTCAAGGATAAAGAAAGGATTCTAAAGGAAGCAAGAGAAAAGAAACAAATAACATGTAAAGGAGCTCCAATATATCTGGCAAAAGACTTCTCAGTAGAATCTTTACAGGCCAAAAGAGAGTGACATTACAAAAAGTGCAAAAGGGGAAAAAAAATCTTTAATTCTAGAATAATATGTCCAGTGAAAATATACTTCCGTTCTGAAGGAGAAATAAAGACCTTCACATACAAGCAATAACTGAAGGATTTCATCAACACCAGACTTGTCCTTTAATAAATGCTAAAGGGAGATCTTCAATCTGAAAGAAAAGGACATTAGCAAGCAATGAGAGATTATGGGAAGGTACAAAACTCCCTGGTAATAGAAGGTACACAAACAAATACAGAATATTATAATGCTGTAACTGTGCTATATAAACCACTGATATTTTGATTAGGAAGTATAAAAGAGAAATCAATTAAAAATAATAATTTTTTAAGACTTAGACAATATAAATACAATCAACAAAAATTTAAAAAGCAGGCAAAGTTCAAATGTAGACTTTTTTTTCCCCCATGCTTTCTTCTATTTCTTTATTTTTAGTCTAGGTGTATCTTTATATGTTAAGTATGTTTCTTGGAGGCAGTGGATTGCTGGGTCTTGTTCTTCCATTTATTTAACAAGTCCATGTTTTTTGATAGGAGAGTTTAGTCCATTTACATGTAATGTTATTATTAGTAAAGACTCACTGCTGCCATTATTTAAATTAATTTATTTTATTTTTTGATTTTTTTCTTCCTTCTTCCTTACCATCTTCCTTATAGTGAAGGTGATTTTTCTCTGGTGTTTTATTTATTTATTTATTTATTTTTGTGTGTGTGTTTGTTGCTCTTTACTTTTCTCTGTTGTGTGATTTTTATTTGAGGTTTCCATGAGAATTGCAAATAATGTCTTCTAACTCATTGTTTTATATTCATGACAATATAACACCACTTTTATAAACAAATGGCAAACTCACAAATGAGCAGAGAAAACAAATCAACATCATTGATTATCAGAGAAATGCAAATCAAAGCTAAAATGAGATTTTATCTCAAGCCAGTTAAAATTATTTATATCCAAAAGATAGAAAATAACAAATCCTCGCAATGATGTAGAGATAAGCAACCCTTATGCACTGTTGTTGGGAATGCAAATTCATACAGATACTATGGAGAAAAATTTGAAGCTTCCTCAAAATTTAAAAATAGAGGGATCTCATATTATCCAGTGGTCTCATTGTTAGGTATAATACAAAAGCAAAAAAATGAATATATTGAAGAGATACCTGCACTCCTGTGTTTATTGGAGCACTATTTGCAACAGCCAAGACTTGGAGGAAATCTGAATGTTATTCAGCAGATTGATGGATAAATAAAAGATGGTACTTACACATTAGTACAAGGGAGTACCATTTAGCCATAATAAAGAATGACATCCTGTCATTTGCAACAATATTGATGGAACTGGAGGACATTATTTTAAGTGAAGTAAGTCAGGCACAGAAAGACAAACATTATCTGTCCTCACTTATTTGTGGGAGGTGAAAATTAACATAATTAAACCCATGGAGATTGAGATAGAAGGATGATTACCAGAGGCTGTGAAGGGTAGTGGGGGTCAGGGCAGGGGAAGGAAGTAGGTATATTTAATTGGTACAAAAATATAGTTAGAATGAATAAGATCTACTATTTGACAGAATAACAGGGACATTACATCAACAATAATATGCTGTACATTTAAAAATAAATATAAGTGTATAATTTGACTGCTTGTAATACAAAGAAAGGATAAATGCTTTAGGTGATGGATACTCCATTTATCCTGCTGTGATTACTATGCATTTATGCCTGTGTAAAAACACAGACATGTATTTTGATACAGGCATACAAAGTCTGCAAAATGCATACAGTGCAATACAAAAATGTCTTATGTACCCATAAACGTGTACACCTGCTATGTTCCCACAAAATTAAAAATTATAAAATAAAGGAAATCTAACATTGTTTTTAAAATTTAAAAAAATCGGAAAATTTAAGTAAATGTTTATGTCAAGAAGTAGAATTAAAGTACCACATCTAAGCAGGTTACAAATGAACTACATTTCAGATACAATCATTATGGTCTTAAACATCTTTTAATGGGGCAGAGAAAGTTCTTGGAATTTCTTTGTGTGCCACAAATATGTGGAAACTGGAAATGGACATGTATATAATGAAAAATTTGGGAAGAAGATAACTGCAGATTGTGATAAGTATTTTTTTTAACTTTTTTTAGTACAATACTAATGAAAGTAAAATAAAATGCTTAATTATAGAAATTGAACATGAAGGTATTTATCTTTTCAGCATTGTATATTGCAAACTATTAATATAAAGACTCTCTGAAAAATGGAACATTGACTTAATGGCCATGAAACTTTATTTTTCCTCTTCATCTATATTCAATTTACCCTGTGCAATTTTAAAAAAGCTTTAAAGAATATATAAATATATATGTAAAAGTTATATTGAACTTTTGAAAAAATTGATATTTTAAGTCACTCTGTGTGACAGTTCAAGATTATTACCTAATTGTGTTATTATTTAAATGTATTTTTTCATGTGAGTTTGTTATTCTGTTACTGACATCAAAGACATTAATCAAACTGTCTTAGTCATTTTAAAAAATGACTTTGATATAAATTTTCTGTAGTTCATAGGGTACTATATGAGGCATATGGGAGGCTATAAACAGAGGAGAGTTCCTTACTCTGCTTTATCCATAATCAGTGCTTGTCAACACTAGCATCTGTAGCATGTACTGATTGAACATATTTTTCCAAATAAAAGTGAAGTAACAAATCCCACAAGATCAACAGTGTTTAATGTGAATATTGGTATTTTAAAATAAGATTTACCTCTTTAATGCAAATATCTCATATAATTTTAGTTTATTGCAGAATTTTATGACTATTTGCTATTCAAAAGACATATCTCTTCCCTCATCAAATTTTAGATGAATTAATATTGCAGTGTCAAATACATCTTAACTAGCACTGATGCTGCAATTAAATATTTGTGTATACTTGTGCAAGAGATTTAATTTTTAGCATTGTTTAATCAAATTTAAAATAAGAATATTATTCATTTCTATCAGAATTGTGGGTCTTATAAAATTTCTGTATTATGTGTTACATAAATTTTAGTGCCCATAGACATTTCTTGTTTTTTTACCAATGTCTTTTTCTTAATTTTTTGGGGGTACACAATATATATTGTATATATGGTATATATAGTATATATGATATACTATGTGCACACGAAATTTAAGAAAAATTAAGAAAAAATAATGTATATGTATTTTATTATTATTTTATTAAATATATATATATATATATATATATGGGGTATGCAAGATGTTTTGATACATGCATGCAATGTAAAATAAGCCCATACTGGAGAATGGGGCATCCATCTTCTCAAGCATTTATCCTTTGAGTTACAAACAATCCAATTGCACTCTTTATTTTACAGTGTACAATTAAGTTATTATTGACTATAGTCATCCTGTAGCACTATCATATAGTAGGTCTTGTTCATTCTTTCTATTTTTTGTATGCATTAATATTATCCCCACCATCCCCCCCAGCCCTTCACTACCTTTTCCAGCCTCAGATAACCATCCTTTTATTTTTTATATCCATGAGTTTAACTATGTTAATTTTCACCTCCCACAAATATGTGAGAACATGTTAAGATTGTTTTTCTGTGCCTGGCTTATTTCACTTAACATAATGATCTCCAGTTCCATCCATGTTGTTGCAAATGACTGGATAGCATTCTTTTTTTATGGCTGAATAGTACTGTGTTGTGTGTATGTAGCACATTTTCCTTATCCATTCATCTGTCAATAGAAACTTAGCTTCCTAATCCTCTCTATTGTAAACAGTGATGCAGCAAACATAGGAGCTCAGATATCTCATCAATATACTGATTTCCTTTCTTTGGAGTATATATCCAGCAGTGGGATTACTGGATTATATGGCAGCTCAAGTTTTAGTTTGTTGAGGAATCTCCAAACTGTTCTCTATGGTGGTTGTAAAAATTTACATATCCACCAACAGTATACAAGAATTCCATTTTCTCCACATCCTTGCCAGCATTACTTATTACCTGTCTTATATATAAGCCTTTTTAACTGGGGTGAGATATCTCATTTTAGTTTTGATTTGCATTACTCTAATGATGAATGATGTTGACCTCCTTTTTACATGCCTGTTTGTTATCTGTATATCTTCTTTTGAGAAATGTCTGTTCAAATGTTCTGCCAATCAAATTTGTTGATTGGATTATTAGGTATTTTTTTTTTTAATAGAGTTGTTTGAGCTCCTTATATAGTCTGGTATTGAATCCCTTTTCAAATGGGTAGTTTGCAAATGTTTTCTCCCATTTTGTGAGATAACTGCTCTTCAGTTTGTTGATTATTTGATTATTTCCTTTGACTTGCAGAAACTTTTTTACCTTGACATGATGCTTTTTATCCATTTTTACTTTTGTTGCCTGTGCTTGTGGAGTATTGCTCAAAAAATTTTTGCACAGGCCAGGCCAGTGTCCTGGAGATTTTCCCCAATGTTTTCTTCTAGGAAATGTATAGTTTGATATCTTATATTTAAGTCTTTAATCTATTTTGATTTTATTTTTGTATATGGAGAGATATGAGTCTAGTTTCATTCTTCTGTGTATACATATCTAGTTTTCCCAACACCGTTTATTTGAATAGAGTATCCTTTCCCCAGTGTATGTTCTTTGCACCTTTGTCCAAAATAAGTCTACTCTAGGCATGTGGATTTGTTTCTGGGTTATATATTCTGTTCCTTTGCTCTATGTGTCTGATTTTATGCCAGCACCATGCTGTTTTGGTTACTGTTATTCTGAAGTCTAATTTGAAGTCAGTTAATGAAATTCCTCCAATTTTGTTCTTTTTAGTTAGGAAAGTTTTTTATATTCTGGGTCTTTTGTGGTTCCATATAAAATATGGAATTTTCTTTCTATTTCTGTGAAAAATATATTTGGTAATTTACAGGGATTGCATTGGATTTGTAGATGGCCTTGGGTAGTGTGGACATTTCAACAATACTGCAGTCAATATATCCTAGTCCGCCCTCTAAGGTCATTAGAGACACAGAGCACTGTAGCTGATAGTGACAAAGTTTCTGGGAACTCAAGTTCAGACTGCTGGGATTCCCTGGCTAGGTGTGACTTAAATGCTCTCTCCCTGAGTGGGCATCAGTTGAGTTTGGTCCAGTTTTCCTTTTTGCTCTACAAGGACAGCACTCAGTTCAGTGCCTCACAATCACTGTAATCTCCCTCCTCTAATGCCCAGAGACACTATCCCTAGCTCACAGCCCTGCCAGGGGTAGCATCCACATTTTAAGACTGGTTTATTCTATTTCTTCAGTGATACAAAGATAAAACCAAGTAGCATGAGGGTTCACCTGATTTTGGGTTCTCCTGAAGTGTTTTTCCATGTGGATAGTTGTTAAATTGGTGTCCTTGAAGGAGGGAATATCAGTAGAGCCTTCCATTCTGCCTTCTTGCTCTGCTTTAGCCTGATGTCTTGTTTCTTGAACTAGTTTTACTTGTAGTGCTTCTTTTGCCTCTAGTACATTGACCCATTTTTCAAGGTTTATGTCAAATTCCATCAACAACCAAAGGAATTACTCTCTTTTGTGCTCCCAGGAAAAAGGAATTTTTACTTATTCAACACTGATATTATTTATCAGCATAGAGTTGCCAGTTTGCTTGGGTTATTCCCAGGTCATGCCTGTTGTGTCTGTGAGCAATTGTCAATAGCATCCTTTTTTACCCACAAAAGTGTCCAAGTAAGATGATTAATTACACAGTCTCCCACTTTGTTTGACTTCAAAGCTACCTTCTATACCTTCTTTGGGTAAGAGTTATGCATTCATTATCGTTTCTCAAATTAAACTGAAGTTTGAGATGGCTGCAAATTCTGAATATGTGTATTGAAAATATGCTTATTCTTTATCCTTATTCTTATAACTAAATTATGTATATAAATGCATGCAATAATATGAATAAGAAGGTTGATTTTTAAAATAATAACATAATTTAGGAAGAATTATTACAAATATATGTTTTTTTTCCATGTTCTACTAGATTCAGCAGATCCAGAGGTAATTAAAAAAAATAACCCTATGCTTTCATAATCTTAAAGTGAGGTAGGTTGGTATTGAAAAATGTGCCATTCTTCTAAAACTGATAAACCCAAATAAATATAAGTAATACTAAATTTAAACAATATATTTAAATTTGTATAATTGTTCCATTGGGACAGCACATAAGACAGTGAAACTTGAAAAGGTATTCCTAAATGAGGAATTATTTGCTAAATTCTGAAGGAATAGAGTTATGTTTCCATTAGCATAGTGATTTACATACCATGGAAAATTCTTCCACTTAATTAATAAAAAACATGTGACAATATAAATATGAAGGTATATTTGAAAGTCTGTTGCTCCTTAACAAGAAAGGAAATAATCAGAAGCTATAAATTCAAAACAGGAATAAAGGGATTAAGTTACTAGAATGAGCTATTTACTTTAACAAACCCAAAATTTCAAAGGCTGAAGGCATTAGAAATTCCCCCCCACCACCAAAAGACAGTTCAATGTAATCTTTTGGTAGTGGAATCCATGTGGTAATTCTAAAATCCTGACTCCTTACATGTTGTGTTGGCACTCATGAGGGACTTTGAGTCCATTGCAGGAGTTGCTGTATCTAATTGGTCAATCACGTGGGAGATTTTTTAGGTTTAAGTTACGGGACTGTATTGCATCACTTTCAACAATATCCAAATGGCAAGAATTTAATCACTCAGAGATAAAAAGGAGCTTGGGAACGCTAGTTTTCAAGCAGCAATTCGATGTTGTGAATGAAAATTGTATATTTTTTGGTTAAAACTAGGTTTCTGTTTGTACGTATTTGACCTGAAGTCTTAAGGTTTGGACAGCCTCAGCTCATAATTTCTTTGAGAGGGCAATTTTGTCAAAAATGTTATGAGATTTCCGTGTCTGTTTCATATGTTTGTTACAGATCCCTGCAGTTGTAATCACAAGCAAAGTATTTACTAGATTGATTTTTAAATTAATTGTGTGTTGTCTTACTCGCTGATCTTCATTCTTGTCTCTCGCTAACTAGTGACAGAGGACTTGATAACATCAGGATTGGGAAGAAAGGGTATGTCATTATTTGATCTTTGATCCAGGGTTGGTTCTTGGGTAGACTGTGTTACTTGAAACCTTCAGTCTTAGAACTACATTTGGGGTTTATAAATAATGACCCTTTGCCACTCTGCTGACAAAATTTTCGAACTCCATTCCATTGAACTTGTAAAATTATCAAATCCTCTGGAATTCAAAATTTTTAAAACATCGAATACATTGCTAAATGCATTGATTTGAATCAATATACATCTCATATACTATTTTTAACCTCTAGTGTTTTAGGTCAGCAGACACTTGGCCTACCTTCCAACTTCTAACTTATCACAGGCAAATTTTTTTCCAAGTGTTTTGCCATGTTTTAACATGTCTATACTGTAGGTTATGCTGTAGAGCCAAGAAATCTTATACTACAACGGAATAAGGCCAATAACATTTATTTTTTATTTATTTATTTATTGCATTTTAGGTTTTGGGGTACATGTGAAGACCATGCAAGATTGTTGTATGGGCATACACGTGGCAGTATGATTTGCTGCCTTCCTCCCTCTCTCCTGTATCTGGCATTTCTCCCCATGCCACCCCCCCCCAACTCCCCACCCCTCGCTGTCCTTCCCCTATTTCCCTTCAACAGGCCCCAGTGTGTAGTGCTCCCCTCCCTGCGTCCATGTGTTCTCATTGTTCAACACCCGCCTATGAGTGAGAACATGCGGTGTTCGATTTTCTGCTCCTGCGTCAGTTTGCTGAGAATGATGGCTTCCAGGTTAATCCATGTTCCTATAAAGGACATGAACTCATCATTTTTGATGGATGCATAATATTCCCTGGTGTATATGTGCCACATTTTCCCTGTCCAGTCTATCACCGATGGGCATTTGGGTTGGTTCCAGGTCTTTGCTATTGTAAACTGTGCTGTTATATTTAACTCAAGTTACATGGCAATGGCAATGTGGCTTTGAGTTTTGCTTTGCAACATTTATGCTCTGTGATCAAAGTTAGTAACACAGCTACTACCAAGACATCCAGCCATTGTGACAGAAAGAAATCAATCTTTGAAGAGTCTAGCACCAGCAAATAAATGTTATGGTTCTGAAGTATTATAACATATTCACTTACAGCTCATTAGGCAGGACCAGTTCCATGGCCTCATCAAACCATAAGGAGACCAAAAAGATTAACAAAGGGTTGTATGTAGGTAGCAAAGGATTGAGCCAGAAATATTGGAGAACAGCACTAGTGACTACAACAATAGGTTTCTATCCGTCCTAATTTTGTGACATAAGTCATTTATGAAGTATTGGCCAATGTAAAATGCCTACTATTTTTCACCTAATACTGAAGAAATAACTCATTTATCATTATAACACAAGTTCCCAATTTATGGATCAAATAAAGTAAGGATAACACTGCTAATGTTAAATCTAAAACATCAGTGATTTTGCACAAAAAATATTTGTTCATGTCCATTAAAAGCTAAATCGGTGGTGTGAGATCTCTGATTTAAGGTTCCTACACAGAGACACACCCTTAGCATCTTGTGGCTCTGCCACTGTCAAAACACAGACCTTGACCTAGGAGACAGACGTAAGACAATTATTAATTATTTGACAGGTTTTTAATGCCAGGGCCTTAAAGTTTTATATGCTACTTCTGCACATGTTCCATTGTTGAGAATGTAGTCACATAATCACACCCAAATAAATATACATGGGCAAATGTAATGTGGTCCCTGGTTGATCAATTATATCCCAGTAACAATTTTATATTCCACAAGGAGTATTATTTGATGTAGTATTATCTATCTGTATCCTAGATAGCTTCCCCTCTTAGCTAAACCCTTGAAGTTTTGAGCTCCTCTTTTGAAGTCTGCACTGAAAAATAATTCAGAAGGTAATGATTTTTCATGTTAAGGTACCTGATAGTGGAAAATCTTATAAAAATGGAACCCCAAAGAGAAACATTTTTATTATGAAATTGCAGAAAAACTTTAACTCCTGTGAAAAATGTGTCTTAAAGGGATAAAACTGTCTGATTCTTAGATCGAGTAGAAGGGAAAATAAAATCTTAATGTAGTTTGTGGAGAAAACACATCTTACAAAATATGAATAAATTCAAATTGCTTTCATGAAGGACTGACAAATAAAATTTATGAGAACAGTTTGATTTAAATAAGTTGTTAGTAAACTTAGCCACATTGAAAAATGATTTGCAGATTCTCTCTGGAAAAGCACATCTTCAAATCAGACCTAAAAGATTATAATAGATTAATTATCCAAGCATTTGGACTCACCAAATATGCATATACAACCCAAATAGAATCACAAGTGATCAGCAGCAGGAAAAATGAACAAACAGAAAACAGAGAAAGACCTATTATTCATTTTGGGAAGTGTTACAGAGAATACAATATAGATTAATTTATATTAAAATAAAAATGCGAATCTTAAAGATTAACTAAAAGAAAGCATTAGAAATCAGCTCCAAGATTTAAAAAATGAATAATTCTAGAAATGTACAATATTACGCAAATTATTAAAGTAGAAGAGGCTCTTTAAAATGTATGCTTTGTAAATTTTAAAAGAGAAATTGTGAACTTGAAAATAAAGACGTAAACACATTAATGAATACCTTTAAAAAAGATATAGGAATTGTCACTGGTCATTAGAGAAATGCAAATCAAAACCACATTGAGATACCATCTCATGCCAATTAGAATGGTGATCATTAAAAAATCTGGAGACAACAGATGCTGGAGAGAATGTGGAGAAATAGGAACACTTTTACACAGTAGGTGGGAGTATAAATTAGTTCAACCACTGTGGAAGACAGTGTGGCAATTTCTCAAGGATCTAGAAATAGAAATTCCATTTGACACAGAGATCCCATTACTGGGCATATACCCAAAGAACTATAAATCATTCTACTATGAAGACATATGCACACGTATGTTCATTGCAGCCCTGTGTACAATAGCAAAGACCTGGAACCAATCCAAATGCCCATTAATGATAGATTGGACAAAGAAAATATGATACATATACACCATGGAATACTATGCAGCCATAAAAAATGATGAGTTCGTGTCCTTTGTAGGGACTTGGGTGTATCTGGAAACCATCATTATCAGCAAACTGACACAAGAACAGAAAGCCAAGCACTGGATGTTCTCACTCATAGGTGAGTGTTGAACAATGAGAACACGTGGACTCAGGGAGAGGGGCATTACACACTGGGGGCA
>NW_016107332.1:9411983-9454561 GCF_001604975.1 Cebus imitator
ATACAAGGATAGTTGCTTTTTAGGAGAGAGTCAGATGATAGGAGAAAGTATGAGAGGGTTTCTGGGTTGCACTTAAGGTCTATTTCTCAAGAATACTGTGGTTGTTTATATGTGATTACTTCATGAACATTTATCTAAGTGTATTTTTATGACCTGCTCATGTTTCTGAATGTACTATCAGATTTTAATAAGTGAGTTTATTTAGCATAGTGTTGCTCTCAGTATCAAATTGTGGGAAGCTGCTGGGAAGACAATTAAAAGGCATATTACACAGCACTTCAAGAGACAAATATTGAATAATTTTTTTTAACTTTTTTATGTCTGAGGGCACTGAAGGGCTATTTAAATGTCTTAGCGAAGGGCTTTGTTTTCAGATAACATTTGCAGTTTAGAATTCTGAATGTAGAAATGGAGAATTGACTAGAGGCAGAAAAGGAAGTTCAGGAGAATAATATTCTAGAAGACACATGAAAATATCTTAGGCTATTCTGTGTGCATTTGTGTGTGTGTGTGTGTGTGTGTATCTATATAAGACAGAAAGAGTAGAGAAGGGGGGTGTATTGTCAAGATAAATGTGAATATTTAATAGATATAACACAGTTCAGTTTGATAGAGCTTGATGTTGAACTGAAGTTTGATGGGGTGGAGATGGACAAGTGTAAGTTTCCATACTGTATAACAGAATAGTTACAGGTGTCTTTTGAGTATAAGCCTTTTTTATCCTTTAGACTGTTGTTCGTGAAGTGTTTTAAAGACAAACAGAGATGCCAAACAGGCATTTTCCATCATGAACTCTGAGGAGATATCTAAAATGATGATATACATTTGTAAGTTTTCTTTCAATAAAGTAAATTTCAAAACCTAAGATTTGGATAAGAAAATTCAGGAAGAAAGTATAGATTGAAAATAAAAAGTTTTCTGGGTCTGACCTGGAATTACTCAGTTTACCGTGGCTTTATTATTGAAACTGGGTCTGCAAAGGAGACTGAATGGGTGGTCAGTGAAGTAGAAAAAACAATGAGAATATTGTAAAAGAGAAAACAAAGTAAACAGAAATAAATGAATGGAAGGAAGGAGAGGATTAACACTCTGGGTAGAATGAGATTTGGACTTCGTAATGTAGAAGTTATGGTTTTATTTTGTAGTGGGAGCTGCTTAGTTCATTAATTGAGACAAAAGCCGGTTGCAATCAATTGTGAAGATACGTTGGTGACAAAATAAAAACAGTAAGAATAAGCACATTTTTTGAGAGTATTAGTCATGAAGAAAAGCTTAGTATGGATTGACAACAGGAAGTAGAATTCAGAAATTTTATTGCTGCTTCTACTGTTACTGATTTTTGAAATAAAGAGAACTGAGAAGATGCTTTTAAAAATGAGAAGAATCAAATTGAGATAAACTGATTGCGTATTGAAGAAAAAGAATAGAGAATAAGCAGTGGGATAGAAAATAGCCAAAAGAGAACCAAAGCACAGATTGAGGCATTCTCCTTTCAAAGAGGAAGCGGCACTCATCTGCTGCAGCAGGTGGTTAGATTCTAAATCAATGGATATTTCAATTAACAAAAAGACACTGCTATCCAATTTTTGAATTAATTTTAGATACGACATTTTAATATATAATATATATCCAAATTTTATGTATAAAATCCTCAAGAAGAAAGTATTTGTATTCATAATTGCTCAAATAACATTAAAATAATTTTAAAAGCATTTTTGCTATGTTTACTTAGTGTAAGGCATATTATTTATTACTTATATTAGCATTTGTATGTAGTTGAGACATTTCAGATGTTATGGGTGAAATACCTGGAAATGAAGCAAGGTAACTCCTAGGTATTTAGTTCTTTTAATGAACAGAAGATAAAAATATTTTGTATCTTCAAAATTTTAATAAGATGAAATATAGTATTTAAGCTGAAAGAATATTACAGTCTCATTTATAGGTATAAATGTTAATTTACATGGAAAAATGTATTTGTAAGAGTAACTTTGTAGCTCCATAATTCACTTTCTTTCTAGACTTTCTTTAGTGGATTTTACGTCATTGACATAAAATGATATTTGAATTACCTGAATTCTAAATTGGTAAGATACAATATCATGCTGAAAGGGCAATGCTTGCTTCTGTGACTACTAAATTGCCAAAATAATTGTAGCTACTGCATTCTGACACTAAAATATTACGTCTCCATTTTCTCTGTTACACTCAGATGTTTTAATATATCTACAATCAAGAGACATGTTGGAGATATTTCATTGGAAAATTTACAACTGCCAATTAGAGGACATAATTACTTTAGCCCAATTTTTTTTTTTTGAGTTCTTGAAGTATAGGCCAGATGAATTTGACCTATTCATGCTTCCAAATAATCACCAGAAACTTGCAAGGATATGCAGTAAACTATAGAGGAGGGGAAATCATATAAATGTAACCAAATGTAAAAAGCAGTGTACATGAATACAATACTTTAAAATATATATTACAATTGCACTGATAATCTCAAAGACATACAAAATGCAAGTATTGGCTTCAGAAGACAACATGTTAATATAATATGATGATGCAGAACTGCTTATGGATTAATGTAATTCAAAATAATCACTACCTCAGTGAAGAAAGTTAAGACTCAATTTCTTGTGATAAGGCTGAATAAGTTGGAAATAAATGCTATCCTTGATTAATTTTAACCTCCTTTAAAGCTCCTATTAAATAATTTTCTTTTTAATAGAATCTAGAGTATGAAATATAGTACAGTCACTTACATTATGATTTGACTTTGAATGTTTTATCTTTATGATGGTGTAAAAGTGATACAAATTCCATAGAAACTGTACTTTTAGTACTCATACAACCATTGTGTTTTAACTTTCAGTACAGTATTCAATGAATTGAGATATTTAATACTTTATTATAAATGGGCTTTATATTATTTGATTTTACCCAATTACAGATAGCTAATATAAGTGCTCTGAGCACATTTAAGTTAGAGTAGGCTAATATATGATATTTGGTAGGTTAGGTGTATCAAAGGCAATTTCATCTTATATTATTTCCCCTTTATAATGAGTTTCTTAGGATGTAATCCCATCTTAAATCAAGGAGCCTCTGTATTTTATTTCCTCTCTTTGAAATATGTGATTACTAGCATATCCAAGAAATTAGTAGACTAACCAGGAGTAGTCAAACAAAATATGATGATTTTTTATGCATAAACTTAGCCTCTATAAACACAAATAGAAAATTTTGATACATTTATCTATACTTATGAGCCACCTACTTAATTTTAAAGTTTACCATACAGATATGATTATTTTAAAT
Source organism: Cebus imitator (assembly GCF_001604975.1). NCBI lineage: Eukaryota > Metazoa > Chordata > Mammalia > Primates > Cebidae > Cebus > Cebus imitator. The sequence goes on from NW_016107332.1 coordinate 9,415,305, forward strand.
GCATGTCATAATGTAAAAGGAAATTTTAAAAAATAGTTGATTTTAGCTGCAAATGGGAATTTATTTAGACGTAAATAAAGGAAAATTCAATTTGTATAGGTTATAACAATAGTATATTCGCTCACTGACTGAAAAGTCTGTATGCTGGGTCAACTTTATGAAAACACTGATATATATTTGACAATGTCAGAAAAAAAGAAACACTTTTAAAATAGGCCTATTTGTCTTGTAGAATGTCTTGATCTTAAGGCTGGCTTTCTTGATGGTAGGAATATGGCTGCCAACAGCCAAATGGGGTGACATTCATTCTTCTTCATATCTTGCCATATGCCTTATTGAGGTGGAATATTAATCAAGATTCTTTCCTGGAAGCCACATTTAGTTTCTCCTGATGTCTCATTCAACAAAATAGGCTTAAAATCACCCTTTAACCATCACTTTGGATAGGTGATGAGAGGTTTTAAATTGAATTTGGCCTCAACTTCTCCTATATCTTGAGTCGATATGTAATAAACTGCACCCTAAGTTAGTATATCAAGAAACTGTAACTTAAGAATTTGTTATTTTAACAATTAGCTAAGTTTTAATCAATCACAGCAGCCAAGTTTCCAACAACCATAGGCTGCCAACTGATCAGATCATGTAGAAATGAAGCAAATGTCAAGCCATAACCAATCAAGATAATTCTGTAAGTCACTTTTATTTTCTGTCTATAAAAACTACCTCTCCACGTTGCATTTTCTGTCTATAAAAACTACCTTTCCACTTTTCTGGGTGGAAATTGTTGAATTTATTCTGTTTAGAGTGCTGTGTAATCACGAATTTTTCTTTGCACAAATAAACTCTGCTAAACCTAACCTTGTCTAAGGTTTTTCTTTAAGCAGAGGCACTAGTTAGATTTTTTCAAACAAAAATAGGTTTCTCAGGGAATTCCAAATAATAATATAGCCAATTTAGTAAAAAGCATGTGGCATTCTTGGAAGAAGGTAGAATACCTAAACTACAATTGTGTTACAATGTAATTAATGAATGTCACTATGCTTAAACTGGACAATGTTTATTTATATTGCAGAAAAAGATACAAAATATAGATTGAGGAGCAATTTTTCTGTTTACCAGCTTTCAAAAAGATCTCAATTACTTATGGTTTATCTACTAATAAATTTGTTTTTCTATTTGTATATAACTCTGTGTGTGTGTGTGTGTGTGTGTGTGTGTCAACTGAGAAAGAGAAGATGTTTCATCATGCCTTTTAATAAATAAGAAGTCACCAAAATAAAAATTAATAAAAATTATCACAATAATAAAATAAATAATAAAAAGTGATCAAAAACTCAACTGAAAGGTGCCTTGATATAAATGTGATAATAAAGGGGTCTTGATGAATATGTCCTATTTTATGTTGGAAAAGTTCACTTTTTGGTATTTTAATATATAATTTTGAAAAATTGATAAAATTATTAAATATTTATTTCATGTTTTTTGATGTTGCTGATTGGAATGCTGGAATTTAATTGTCTAATCTGATGTTTCCTTTGCAATGCTACTTTAAAATTTTCATCTTTTTTTTCTATTTTAGAAATTATTTTTGGCTCTAAGAGAGAGGTATTATTAAGACAGTGTTTGATGAGCAGACATATTTCTTTTCAAAATCTGGGAGTGCAGGACAATATATGTAAATGCTCAACATCATTCATGATCAGGGATGGCAAATTAATGACAAATCAAAACCACAATGTGATACTATCTTACTCATGCAAAAATGGCCATGATCAAAAAATCAAAAAATAATAGATATTGGCATTAATGTGGTGAACAGGAAACATGTTTACACTGCTGATGGGAATGTAAACTAGTACAACCGCTAGTTTGGAGGTTCCTTAAAGGACTAAAAGTAGAACTACCATTTGATCCAGCAACCCCTCTACTGGGTATCTCCCCAGGGGAAAATAAGTCATTATACAAAAAGATACTTGCACATACATGTTTAAAGCAGCATTATTCACAATTGCAAAAATGTCAAACCAATCCAAATGCCCATTAGTCAATTAGTTGATAAACTATTATATATATATGTGTATATATATATATACACATATATACACATATATGTGTATATATGTGTATATATATATAAACACATATATGTGTATATATGTGTATATATATATATACACATATATGTGTATATATGTGTATATATATATATACACATATATACACATATATGTGTATATATATATACATACATATATATCATAGTATATCACATATATGTATATCACATATATATATCACATATATATCACATATATATATATATGTATATATTGATGGAATACGACTAAGACATAAAAAATAATCAATTAATGGCATTTGCAGCCACCAGCCACCTGGATGAAACTGAAGATTATTATTCTAAGTGAAGTAACTCAGGAATGAAAAAACTAAACATTGTACCTTCTCACTCATAAGTGGGAGCTAAGCTGTGAGGATGTAAATGCATGAGAATGACACAATGGACTTTGGGGACTCAGCAGGAAAGGGTAGGAGGGGATTGAGGGACAAAAGACTGTAAATCGTGTACTGTGTATCCTGATTGGGTGACGGGTGTACCAAAATCTCACAAATCACCACTAAAGAACTTATCCATGTAACCAAACACCACCTGTTCCTCAATAACCTATGGAATTAAAAAATTAACACAAACAAAAAACTTCTTTGATAGTCAAGATTTGGTACCAAACACAAAGAGGAACCTTACTAAACCTTTGGTTTTCAAGGCTAATTTTTCCAACTTAAATTAGAGCAGATACTATTCTCCTGAGTTTACTCTTTTCTTTAAATAAATTGAGTTGTTTTCTTTCAAAATAAGAGGGTGCTAAGGGATATCCACAATACAAATTGTGTGAAATGTTCATAAATCTACCTAAAGTCACAGACATTTCTACAAGAGGAAGCTTACATTTTGCTTTTCATATCACATATTTCTTATCTCTATATGCCCTCTCAATCTTATTTTTACCATAAATCTGCATTTATGGGTAGTTTCAGCCTTCTGTGGTGCAGTTTTCTCCCAAATTTAGATGCAATTTTTGTAGTAAAAATGTTACCATACCCAAAGAAAGATCTCTGGTCTTTGCCTTTGTCTATTTGGAAGTGATCTTTGGGGTCGCAGAATGTCATGCTTGATTTGAATGTGTCTTTGTTTGTCTTTGAGCTTTGGCCACTAGTCAGTATAACAATGTGATTTGTGATGGGGCTTTGGGTCATCCTATGTCAATTCTCCCTCTAGAGGGACTGGAGATTGAAGATATCAGTTTGACTACTGCCAGAGCTGAAGATTAAAAGTCAGCCACACGGGAAGTATATGATCAAAGTGATGAAGTACAATTTGAAACTGGGTCCCAAGACTGGAGTAGACCTCCCTGGTTGGTAATAGTGTTATATATTATGGTTAAGGGGAGTTAACATTGTCTATGACTCCAGGGAAAGAGGACATTTGGATGCTCTATGTTTGGACTTCTCTTAGACTCTGAGCTACCCATCTTTTCTTTTGACTGATTTTGATCTGTTTTTTTTTTCCCCCAGGAAAAACTGTAACTATGGATATTATAGTTTTCAGTGAGTTCTGTTAGCACTTCCAGCATATCATCAAACCTAAGGGTAGTTTGTAAGTGGTATCCTCAGTAAAGGTAGCCTTGTGTAGACTATGTTACCTTGAACTTAACAGTTAACTAACTTAGACCAATACAATTTATTCATCTGTAATTTATCTAACATTGTTTCCCTAGTAGATGTTACTAAAGTGCAGAGGATGGTAAAAGAAAATTACTGTATAGTAAGAAATATCTTTTTTCATTTCTTTGTTAATAATTATGTCTGATTGTAGTCCCAAAATCTGCCATGAAGCTGAATTTGACATTTTTATTTATTTTTCCCTGACCAAGGAATTCCAAAGGGCAATTTTTGGTAAACAAAAGTATATTAAGAAGTCTTATCATCTAAAATACTATCTGTCTCCCTAGAAATAGTATTCAGTTTCCTTAGGGAAACAAATCAAAATACTGGCATACTGATATTCCTTAAAATTAATTAAAAAATTAAAACACAAAACAAAAGAAAGAAAACAGATTCTACCCCTTTCTGTTATATCTCTTCAAAAGAGACTGTAAGTTCCTCGTGGGGCATTTCTTCAAGTTCCTAAGATGAATATTGACTCAGAATAGATAGCCAAGTAATAAAACAGCTAAAGATAAAAAATGAATATCTATTAGTCTGTACTGATACAAATAGATAAATGAAGAAATGCACAAGCAGAATGGGGAAAGTCAGAACATAATACATGTAGAATAAATAAAGGAATTAAAAAAATTAACATTATACAAGATTACCAATGGCTGTAAGCAATATCCACTGATGAATTTTAAAAGGTGGAGAAAGTAATTTTAAAGACAAGTAGAATATTTGAATAATCCAAAATCATTCCCCAAAAATAAGTAGCTCCAGACCAATCATGAGAAAACGTAAGACAAACATAAATGAAGAGTCATTTTACAAAATACCTGTCCTGCAATCTTCAAAAGTATGGAAGTTATAATAGGAAGGGCAGACTGAAAAAGTGCCGCAGATTAAAGCACACTAAAGACACATGACAACTAAATGCTATGTGATATCCCGACTGGGATATAGAATCAGAAAAAAGGATATTAGTGAAGACAGTAGTAACATATGAATAAAGATTATAGTTTATTTAATAGTATTATGCCAATGTTAATTTCATGGAATTTATAATTTTACAATGGCTTTGTAAATGTTGACTGTAGGAAAAACTGGGTGAAGCATATATAAGCACTCTTGGTGTCATCTTCTTAACATTTCTTTTGTAAATCTAAAATTATTTCAAAATAAATGTTTAAAACCGTCAATCACCAATCTCTCACTATCTTGAGTAAGAGGACAATTTGCAACCATTCTTCATAAATACACTTTTTTCCTTTCCTGCCTTATTTCTCTTCATAAGATAGAGAGTCATATTGACAATATGCCATCCAATTTTCTTATTTGTTTATTGTTGGTTTTGTGCCCTCTAGAGGTAAGCTCCATGACTAAAGTAATTTTGTGTAAATTACTTCACTGATGTATCTACTATACCCAGAATTCAGTAAATATTTATCAAGTTGAATGATTCAAATTAAGTATTCGCTAGTTTAGAGACATGATTTGTATATAAATACCTCAATATTTTAATTTTGAGGTTTAAGAATGATACTTATGCTGAGTAGCCAAATTTAAATAATACACTTCACTATGCAAAGGACATATGTATTCATAATTCTCACTGATATAATGCCTTAACTAGTTCAGGCAGCTATAACCCAATATCATATTCTGGATGACTTAAACAGCCAACATTTGTTTCCTACAGTTCTGAAGACTAGCAAGTCCAAAATCAAAGTGGCAGCAAATCTGGTGTCTGATGAGGGCACTCTTTCTGCTGTGTAGACAGCAGTCCACTTCTTGTTTCCTTAAATGAGAGAAAGACGAAAGAGAGAAAAAATAATAATAAGCTCTTCTGTGCCTTTTTATAAAGGTACTCATCCATTGATGAGGGCTCCACTTTTATGACTTAAAGGACAGACCAGCATATTGGGGGTTAGGATTTCAACATGAGTTTGTTGTATACCCAAATACTTACTCCAAGACACTAATACATTTTCTAAATTGTTATTGTTCTTTATATTGAACATTAGCCAATTCTGGTTGAATCATAGTATAACATTAGTAATGGTTACCATTATAGACAATTTCTATCTGTTTTTTAAAGATAGCTAACCATGTTGTTCTTGGTTTAAATTATTGTAGTAATCATTAGATAATCATATTTTATGATAAGAACATATTATATCAGAATGACTAGGTGAGAGTAATGACAACATAGGTATTCCCAGATCAGGCATCATTCAGAGTAAACCTAGAATCATCAGTACAAAAATGATAAGCATTAAAATTATAGTTTAAGATGTTTTATAAATTTTGTTTTATACTAAGACTTAATTCATATTTATTTCTGGAATTTTATAGTCTTCAAATGACAGAAATAATACAACATATGTTTTCCGTTGAAGCTTATGAAATTTTGTTGTCTATATAAATCTTTGACTTTCACCTACACTTCCGTAAAGTTAATCATGTTTGTAATTGTTTGAAGTATTTGATTGATGATATTGCTATGATTTGTGTATCAGATACTAAATATTAAATTGTATAAAATTGTTTCATCCATTAATTTAGCAGCAAATAAAATTAATAAGGAATGAGAGTAATAAATAAGAGCCAATCCCAGAATGTAATGCTTTTATTTGAATTCAGTGTACAGAAAAAGTTTTAATTAATTTTCTTGAGTATTTACGGTGTCTTTATAATAAAAATAACAGGAAACTCAGTTATTTCCCCATAAGTAAGAACTAATAAACCGGAGAGTTTAGAAATATATAAAATGTATATATAAGTGTGTTTGTGTATATATAATGTGTGTGTACATATATTATATATATTACATATTATGTATATACACCCACCCACAAGACAATGAGCAACTAGCATGTTCCCTGTATTTGCCCAGCATTTACTTTTGCTTTTATTAAAATATGATAGTTTACCATTTGCCTGTATTTCCATGAGTTATGAGTATGTTCTTCCAATAGTACTTGCTACAAATATCACTTGATTGAAGGCAGTTTAAGTTGCTGTATAAAAGTTATTTCTTAAATACTGTGCTTCCCATTGAGATTTCTCTTTGAGATATTACCTAATTTGATCTATATATTAGGTATAAATATAATATGATATATGCCAATATCACAGGTTCAGTACATAAGATAGAACCCTCACACTTTTATGATTAAATTTATTTAAACAATGTCAAATTTTGAAAGCAATTTCAATATTTAGGACCAAATAGTCCACTTGATAAAGATTTACAATAAATACATTGATTTTTATGACGATGATTGATAAATGCATTCATTAGATGTGTGTGATTAAGTAAATCTGTTAAACCTTAATCACCCATCTGTTTTTTTTTTTATTTTTTATTTTTTTGGGATGGAGTTTCGCTCTTGTTACCCAGGCTGGAGTGCAATGGCGTGATCCCGGCTCACCGCAACCTCTGCCTCCTGGGTTCAAGCAATTCTTCAGCCTCAGCCTCCTGAGTAGCTGGGACTACAGGCGTGCGCCACCATGCTCAGCTAATTTTTTGTATTTTTAGTAGAGACGGGTTTCACCATGTTGACCAGGATGGTCTCGATCTCTTGACCACGTGATCCAACCCCCTCGGCCTCCCAAAGTGCTGGGATTATAGGCGTGAGCCACCACTCCCGACCAAATCACCTTTATAATAAATACTTGTGTTTTGGATATTGCCTCATGGTTCATACTGATTTTAATTACAACTAGGTTCAGTAAAGGATAAACAATAACTCTATTAACATAAATTTTAAAATTTTGAACATATTTTCTCCCACTGAACTCCAAGTTAAGCAAGGGTGTGAAACTTGTATAGAAAATCCATCACATCCATCTTTTTGTGTTCCTACCGTCAGCATTTTTCAGCAAGAAAAAAATCTCAGATGTGTAATGAGCAATCTTACATTTTAGTTAAATCACCCAGATGTTCTCTTTTATTATCATTTTCCCCTGAAAAACAAGAACAGGTGGTTGCTTGTATGCTGGTTTAAAAAGAGAGAGAGAGAGGAAAGGATGACTTTTTAAAAAATTGTTGTAGATTGTCTCATGTCAGTTACTTTTCTAAAAGCACAACTCTTCCAACAAGAACATGTTTAGTTAAAAGCTTCTTAATTCTGCCAAATCCTATTTTAGCTTTATTCATATCTGGGTCTTTGCCACAAATACAAACTGTTCTGTGGTCAGTGTATTAAAACAATCATCTAGAAACAGTCTGTTTGCATCAGTCTTAACTCAAAATATATTATGCATTTCTCAGTGGATTGCCAACCCTTTTGCTTAAGCTCACTGTTCAAAACTTTGAAAACGCAAGTCCGTGCGTGTGTGCGTGTGTGTGTGTGTTTGCTGGTTTCTTTGAATCACAAGAGAACTCTTTAATAACAACTATAAGAAAAATTATCAGAAGTTAGAATGAAATCTCACTTTTAAACCAAGATACATCTTTTAAAATTACAGATGCTAAACATCTTCAAACATTTCCAGGTGCTCTAGCTGAATATGTTAAATGTATTGTGGTGATTTACCTGAGCAAGGACATTTTCACAAGTAAGTTCTTTTGATTACTAAAAATGTTTCTTTTAGGAAAAATAAGAATATTTGCTAATTCTACTTACCAATGATAAATTTAGTAGCAAGTACTGATATTTGAGTATGCACTAAGATACATTTCAGTTTACAATTCTGATGGTCTTACATCTGGATTCTGTAAAAAGGTTGTCCTTTTCTGTGAGAGTGATAATAAGTGAGATGAGTGTACAATGAAGGAAAAAAATGATGGAAGAAAGGAAGGGAGGAAGGGAGGAAGGAAGGGAGGGAGGGAGGGAGGGAGGGAGGGAGGAAGGAAGGAAGGAAGGAAGGAAGGAAGGAAGGAAGGAAGGGGATTATAACTTGAGGTTAGCTAACATTTTCTGTAAGAGCCAAGTCACATATATTTTAAGCTCTGTGAACCCTGTGCTATCTGTCATAGCTATTGAATTCCATGTTTTATAATTTGGAAAAAAGTAGTCTTAGACAATTGTAAGTTAATGTTGCTGTGTTCCAGTAAGGCTTTACCTACAAAGGTAGAATGTGAACAGAATTTGATCCATGGGACAGCCATAGTTTAGCAGCCTTGGGTGTAAGTGAATATATAATAAAGATGTGCACATGCTAAGTGCTGGATATATTTTTGAGTGAGTGATATTGGTTAATAGTATTTCCCTCTTTGCATTTGTTCAGGAATAAGCTGAAATATCCATTGGGTATAATGTTCAGTATTTGGGTGATGGATACTCTTAGAAGCCCAGACTTTGCCACTAGGCAATATATACATAAAGGAAATCTGCGCTTGTACCACTGAAATAAGCTGATATTTCAGCATATTTCTGAATAAATGCAATGAGGGAAATATTTTTAACCAATAATAGTGGGTACAAGTGCAGATTTCCTTCATGTGTATATTGTGTAGTGGTAACGTCTGGGCTTCTAGTGTACCCATCACCCAAATAGTGAACATTATATCCAATCGGTAATTTTTCAAACCTCATTCCTCTCTATGTTTTCACCTTTTGTAGTCTCCACTGATAATTCTACCCTGCTTGCCCATGTGTACCTACTGCTTAGCTCCCAGTTTTAAGTGAGAACATCTGATATTTGACTTTCTGTTTCTGAGTTATTTCACTTAGAATAATGACCTTTAGTTCCATACATCTTGCTACAAAAAGAAAATTATTTCATTATTTTTTATGACTGAGTAGTATTCCATGGAATTTATACATACCACATTTTCTATATCCAGTCATCCATTGATGAATAGATTGGTTTCATGTTTTTGCTATTGTGAGTAATACAGTGATAAGCATATGGATGTGAGTATCTTTTGATGTAATGATTTTAATCCCTATGGGTATATACTTAGTAATGGGGTTGCCCTATTTTTAGTTCTCTGAGAAATTTCCATACTGTTTTCCATAAAGATTGTACTAAGTTACATTCCCACCAACAACTTATAAGTGTTCCCATTCCTTCACATCATTGCCCACATCTGCTATTTCTTAACTTTTTAATAATAGCCCTTCTGACTGGTGTAAAATGGCATCCCATTGTGGTTTCAATTTGCATTTTTTTTATTATTAGTGATACTGAGCACTTTTTCATGTTTGTTAGCCACTTGCATGTCTCCTTAAAAATGTTTGTTCCTGTCTTTTGCCCATTTTTTTTTAATGGGGTTATTTGCTTTCTTCTTGCTGAGCTGTATTTGAGATACTTGTAGATTCAGTTATTAGACCTCTGTGAGATGCATAGTTTGCACATATTTTTCCCTTTCTGTAGATCATCTGTTTACTCTCTTAATTTTTTTTTCTGTGCAGGAACATTTTAGTTTAATTAAATCACATTTGTCTATGTTTGTTTTTGTTGCATTTGCTTTTGAGCTCTTTTAAATAATTATTGGCCAACACCATATGCAGAAGAGATTTTCCTATGTTTACATCTGGGATTTTTATAGTTTTGGATCTTACATTTAAATCTTTAATCCATTTTGACTTAATTTTTGTATATGATGAGAGGTATAGGTCCAGTTTTATTTGTTTATATTGCTGTCCAATTTTCCAGCATCATTTACGGAATAGAATGTCCATTCCTCAGCATATATTTTAGTTGGCTTTATCAAAAATCAGTTGGTTGTAGGTGTCTGTCTTTATTTCTGGGTTCTAATTTGGTTTCATTGATCTATGTGTTTACTTTTACATCAGTAATATGTTTTTTGGTTACTATGAGCTTATAGTAAAATTTGATATCAGGTAATGTGATGCTTCCAACTTTGTTCTTTTTTCTTAGGTTTGATTTGTTATTCAGGATCTTTATTGGTTTCATATTGATTCTATAATTGTTTTTCCAATTCTGTGAAAAAGGACATTGATACTTTGATAGGGATTGTATTAAATATGTAAATTTATTTGGACAATGTTGATTCTTCTAATTTATGAGCATGGGATGTTTTTCCATTTGTTTGCCTCATCTATGATTTATTTCACTTACGTATTGTAGTTCTTGTTGTAGACATTTTTGCCACCTTGGTTAAATATATTCCTAGGTAATGTATTTATGTGTGGCTATTGTAAATAAAATTTAATTCCTGATTTGATTCTCAACTTGAAAGTAATTGGTGTACAGATATGCTACTGATTTTTGTGCATTGATTTTGTGTCATGAAATATTGCTGAAATCATTGCTAAAATCTAGAAGTCTTTTGGAAGTGCCTTCAGAGTTATATCTATAAGATCATATCAAATGTGAACAAAGATAGTTTGACTTCCTCTTTTCCTGTTTAGATGCCTTCGATTTCTTTCTTTTCCCTAATTGCTCTGCCTAAGACTTCTAGGACTATTTTGAATAAGCATGCTAAAAGTGGGCATTCTTGTCTTGACTATATGCCTTGGTGATGTTCATCTTGTTAAGTATCTCAAAAGCCTCTGAGCTTTTTGTATCTGAACATCTATGTCACTAGAAAGACTAGAGCATTTTTTAAAATTATTTCCTCAAATATGTTTCCCAAATGTTTAACCTTTTCTTCTTCTCCCTCAGGAATGCCTTATAACTTGTAGGTTTGATCAATTTACATAATCCTGTATTTTCCAGTGTTTCTACTTCCTGGGGGGAATGCTTTTAACTTTTCCCCATTCAGTATGGTATTGGCTGTGAGTTTGTTATACACAGTTTTTAATATTTTGAGATATGTTACTTCCATGTATAGTTTGTTGAGTGTTTTTATCATAAAAGATACCGAATGTTGTTGAATGCTTTTTCCATATTTGTTGAGATGATGTTTTTGTTTTCAATTATATTTATGTGATGAAAAACATTTGTTGACTTGTGTATATTAAACCATCTTTGCATCCCTTTAATAAGCTCACTTGATCACAATATATTAATTTTTTGCTGTGCTGTTGGACTTTGTTGGCTAGTAGGTTGTTGAGGATTTTTGAATCTATGTTTATTAGAAATATCAGCCTGTAGTTTTCTTTGTCTGTTGTGTTCTTACCCAGCTTTGGTATGATATTACCCTCACCAGGATGATACTACTTTCACAGAATGTGTTAGAGATGAAGCTCTCCTTTTCAATTTTTCTGAAACATTTTCAGTAGGATTGGCACCAATTCTTCTACGTACACCTGAAAGACTATGAATTTGTGTGGTCCTGGGCTTATTTTTATTGTCAAATTTGGTATGACTGATTTAATTTCACCATTCATTATTGGTCATTTCAGGATTTCTACTTTTTCCTGGTTCAATTGTATGTTTTGTCCGTTTCCTCTGTTGTTTTCCAGTTTGTGTGGATAGAGATGATCATAATTATCTCTGATAATTTTTGCTGTTTATATGGTATTCTTGAAAGGTCGCCTTTATTATTTCTGATCTTGCTTATTTGAGTCTTCATTAATTTTAGCTTGGTCAATCTAGCTAGCAGTCTTTCAGTTTGATTTACCTTTTAAAGAACCAAAATTTTAAAATTACCATTCCACAGATCCTTTATATTAATTTTTGATAAGGTTTGCACCTGTTTCTGTGCCCAAATCTCATGTCAAATTGCAATCTCCAATGTTGGAGGTAGGGCCTGCTGGAAGGTGATTGAATCATGAGGCAGTTTCTCTTGGTCTAACATCATTCCCCTTGGTGTTTTGCTGAGAGTGAGTTCTCATGAGATCTGGTTATTTAAAATGTGTGTTACCTCCCTCCTCTCTCTGTCTTCCTCCTGCTCCGGCCACGTTAGGTCCTCACTTTCCCTTTGCCTTCCATCATGATTGTAAATTTCCTGAGGCCTCTCCAGAAACTAAGCAGATGCCAGCATCATGCCTCTGTATAGCCTAAATGTGATAAATACTATGATCCACAATTCTAAGATGAGCAGTAAAATTCAGGCAGAATAATTAGGAAGACATCTATATCAGTAGACATCATATCTAATTTGATAAAAAATCATTATAAAGAAAAAAATGTAAAAACATTCAAAGTCTTCAAAAAAGAAACAAACAATATGCATCTATATTAGTCTGTTCTCACATTGCTGTAAAGAATTACCTAAGAATGGGTAATTTATTTTTTTAAAAAAAGGTTTAATTGGTTTATAATTCCACAGGCTATAAAGGAAGCATAGCTAGAAGGCCCCCTGGTAACTTACAGTCATAGAAGAAGACAAGGGGAAGGAGGCACCTTTTTCCATGATGACAGAAAAGAGAGAGAGTAAAGGGAGATGTGACATATGCTTTTAAGCTATCAGATTATGTGAGAATTCATAGTATCATAAGAATAGCAAGAGAGATATCCATCCCCATGACCCAATCACCTAACACAAGCTCCCTCCCGCAATATTGAAAATTACAATTCAACATGAGATTTGAATGGAAACTCATAACCAAACCATATAATTCCACCCTGGTTCTCTCCCAAATCTCATATCCTTCTCACATTTCAGAAACAATTATGCCTTCCCAACAGTCCCCCTAAGTCTTAACTCATTCCGTCGTTAACTCAAATGTCCAAGTCCAATTTCATCTGAGATAAAGCAATCCTCTTCCACCTGTGAGCTTGTAAATCAAAAACAAGTTAATTACTTCCAGGATACAATGAGGGTATGGGGACTGGGAAAATGATACCATTCCAAATAGTAGAAATCAGCCAAAACAAAGGTGCTACAGGCCCCATGCAAGTTTGAAACCCAGAAAGGCAGTAATTAAACCTTAAACCTCCAAAATAATCTCATTTGACACCATATGCCACATCCAGGGCATGCTGATGCAATGACTGGCAGTCCCAAGGCCTTAGATAGCTCTGTTCCTGTGTCTCTGCAGGGTACAGCTCCCCCTTGGCTGATTTCGCAAGCTGGTCTCGAGTGCCTGCAGCTTTTGCAGGTACATGGTACAAACTGTCAGTAGATCTACAATTCTGGGGTCTGAAGAATGATGGCCCTTTTCTCATAACTCCACTAGGCAATGCTTCAGTGGGGACTCTGTGTGGGGCCTCCAACTCCACATTTCTCCTCCACACTGCCCTAGTAGAGGTTCTCCAGGTGAGCTCCACCCCTGCAGCAGACTTCTGCCTACACATCCAAGAGTTTCTACATATCCTCTGAAATTGAGGCACAGGTCTCCCAAACCTCAGTTCTTGCCTTCTGTGCACTTGCAGGTCCAACACCATGTGGAAGCTGCCAAGGCTTAGGGCTTTCAGTCTCTGAAGCAATGCCGGGAGTTATACCTTGGCCCCTTCTAGCCATGGCTGGAAGTTGGAATGGCTGGGACATTGGATGCCATGTCTCAAAGCTGCACAAAGTAGCAGAACCCTGGACCTAGCCCACAAAATTATTTGTCCCTCCTAGGCTTCTGGGTCTGTGATGAGAGAGTCTAACATGAAGGTCTCTGAAATATCTTGGAGACATTTTCCCCTTTGCCTTGGCTATTAAGGTTTGGCTCCTCTTTACTTATACAAATTTCTGTAGTTAGTTCGAATTTCTCCCTGGAAAATGGGTTTTTATTTTCTATGACATGGTCAGGCTACAAATTTTCCAAACTATGCTCTGCTACTTTTTAAGTATATGTTCCAGTTTCAGATAATCTGTTTGTTCAGACATATGAGTGTATGCTGTTAGAAGCAGACGGTTCACATCTTGAATGTTTTGCTGCTTAGAAATCTCTTCTGAGAGATACTCTAAATCATCTTTCTCAAGTTCAAAATTTCACAGATTTTTAGAACAAGGACAAAATTCCAGCAGTCCCTTCGCTAAAGCATAGCAAGAGTAATATTTGCTCCAGTTTCCAATAAATTCTTCATCTCCGTCTGATATCTCCTCATCCTGGACCTCATTGTCCTGATCAATAACAGCATTTTGATTACAACCATTCAACAAGTCTCTAGGAAGTTCCAAACTCTCCCTCATGTTTCTCTCTCCTTCTGACCCTCCCAAAATGCTCCAACCTCTTACCTTTACCCAGTTCCAAAGCTGCTTCCACATTTTCAATCATCTTTATAGCAATACTCAAAATCTCAGGTACCCATTTTCTGTTATTAGTTTGTTCTAACATTGCTATAAAGAACTATCGGAGACTAGGTAATTTATAAAGAAAAGAGGTTTAATTGACTGTATAGGAATCATGGCTGGGAGGCATCAGGAAACTTACAATGGTGGCAGAGGGCAAATGGGAAGCAAACACATCCATCACATGACAGCAGGAGAGAGAGGAAAAGAGCACAAAAGGGGAAGTGCCACACACATTTAAGCCATCAGATCTAGTGAGAACTCACTATCACAAAAATATCAAGGGTATATTTGTCCCCATGATCAAGTCACCTCTACCAATTCCCTCCACCAACACTGGGAATTATAATTCAATATCAGATTTGGGTGGAACACAGTGCCAAACCATATCAATATCAAAGAGGGGTTGAACAGAAAAAAAATCAAAGTCTTCTCATCAAAAACAATACTAGCCAGAATATAACACTATGTATTTCACAATTTCTTTAACAAGCTGATAAAAAATCAGCAGGTGGAGTGGAGGAAAGCCTCCCAAAGCAGACTTCTATACCGAGTAAATTATCTGGTTGCAACAAAAGCAAAACATGAAAACAAAATCAGACAAGCAATGCTAGAGAGAATATTTCATTTACAGACAAATACACCACAAAAAAATTAAGATAACTTCCCCAGGCAAAAGTAAAATATGAAACACTGAAAACAAATAAAGAGCAACAAAACAACGTGGATCACCAGAAATGATAAACATGTTGGCAATTATAAAGTATTTACTTTCTCTTTACAAAAGTACTTTGTAAAATAATCACTGAAAGCAAAAGCAAAAAGTTTATTTTGTAGTATTTAGAATACAAGTAGAAGTAAAATGTGTGGACCTTAACACTATATGGAGGAAAAAAAATAGAGCTATTGATGCTAGTTTTTACATTATATGTAAAGTGGTACACTATTATTTTAATGTTGGCTGTTTTAAGTTAAAAATTCATATTTGAAATACCAGAGCATCCACTAGAAATATAAAGCAATGTGGTATGATAAAAAAAAAAATCAAACCTAAAAAAGTCAGGAAAAAAAGGAATAAAGAAACCAAGAAAAAATGGGACACAAAGAACAACTCCAAAATGTAGACTGAAATTCAAACACATAAATAATTACACTCAATGGAAAATGTTGAAGCACTTTGAACAGAACATAAAGATTATGAGACTATTTAAATGTCTACAACACCTGCTTTGAATGTACTGACATAAATTAAAAATGAATATACAGAAATTGATACATCATGAAAGCACACTAATTATAAGAAAGTGAGACTGGCATGGTCATTTATTAATAGCCAAAAAAGAGAATAAGTTTATGGCTGAAATACACAGAGGAACGTAGAATGCTTTCCTTCTTAGTAGTCACTCTGTCATCCACAGCTACAAACTTTGTGCACTCACAGTAATGTGATTGCACATTACTGTGGACTTCAGAAATCCAAGATTCTCTCCCTGTTTTTCTTCTTAGTTCTTGGAATCCTTGCAAACTGTGCACTTTTTTTCCTTTCTTCCATTTCTCTTCATTAATTATATAGCAATATATAGCAACTTTGGAAAATTAGAAAGTACAGACAAATAAAACATAAATTTTACAAGCCTTTTACATTTATTACTTAGTGATAATTGTTTTTAACATTTTATTATAAAATTTTTCACCTATTTTCTCTGAATTTATTTTTAGCAGTTTACACTACACAACATATAGACATATCTATAAAACATAAATGAGATAAAAATCAACAGAAATGTTGCCTATGTCCTGAATGGTTTTGCCTAGGTTTTCTTCTAGGTTCTTTATGGTGTTAGATCTTATGTTCAAATCTTTAATCCATCTGGAGTTAATTTTAGTGTTAAGTGTAAGGAAGGGGTCCAGTTAGGCAAGTGTTGCAAAGAACCAATTTACATAGCGAAGCCAAAACTGTAAAAAACAAAAAAATAAAAATAAAAATATACATTTTTTATAATTTTTAAATCTTAAATCCTATCTGGAGAGCCTGCCCTTCCCAATCAATAAAAAATAGGCCATCCAATTGAACTGTATAAAAATAATATGTACAACTATTACATATCCATAATAATTAAAAAGAATTTTAAAAATAATCTCAGCACTTATTCAGAAATATACTGGTGTCACTCAAACTATACAGTAATGACATTCAGCAGCTAAAATTATATAGCTATTTTACAGCAAATATCAATGTCATTACTGTTTCAACCTGACTTCCCATTCTACCCCTAAACTCCCAGACTTGAAATCAGCTACAATTTCTTGAGTAGCTGGGGTATGGTTTAGGAAAGGAAGCTATGATTGTTTGTATGGCACCTACCATTTCCTCTCTGCCAAAACACTTGTTTAAAAAGTCATGTAATATTTCTATTAAATTGTAAATGCAATCGACAAGGAAATGGCCTACTAGCAGTGTATTACATTTGTGGCAGTGTCAAGGGGCCTACAGCAAAATAGTGCACATGATAATTTCACCACACATTCCCAAGTAACAAAATTGTGCTTTACATAAATATCAGAAAACCTGAGCAAGATCCAGAGAAAGCAATGAAAATCTGCCCAAGCTTTCATGCTTGCCTATATCAATTCTATGTCATAACTAAAGCAAAATAGAAAAGCATCCACATATGTTCAAGAAGCTTGTGAAGTTAGATCATATAACCCTGGGGAAACTATTGCAACATAAATCTGTGTATTTATTATTAACCACTGTAACACAACTCACTAATGAAAATGAAGAAAAACAAACAAAAAACCCCAGAAATTTTAAAGCATTTATGTTAATTAATAACAGCTATAAGAATTGTCGTACTGGATTAAACACATTAAATTTTTAAAAATCAATACACAATGAGAATGATAAAAGAGAATGACAGACACAATATTCACATATCACCATTTGAGGTGTTTGTAAAGGCAACTTCTCACTGTAAAATTTAGTAACTAAAGGGAAAGATTTAAACACTTACCTTTTACTTTCCAATAAATAGTTAACAGAAATTAAATGATTCTATTTGATAAACTGAAAGGATGAATTTAGAGAATAACACAGAATAACACTGCCCAATAATGTAAAATTGTATACAGTTTAGAATTAAAAAGCCCACCTTACATATAGTTTTGAAAATTATTTACTAAAAATTTAATAAGTTGTGTTAAATGCACTTGTGTAATTCAAGGTGAACTGAACCTTCCTATAGTTCTAAAATAAGGTAAGACAGTTTATTTTCTGATTGCTGCCATGGGAAAATGTACTATTTAATGAAGTATCTGACTGTCAATAGCCTCTTCTAGTGGTCAAGGTAATGCACACTGTCCAGATATGATATCTTGGTGACATTATTTACACAGTCTTCCAATTGTGTATATTTAAGAAGTAAGATAGAATCTCTTGATATTTTACAATTTTTTTAGGAACCTGAAAAAAAATCAGATTATTTCCTTTGTAACACTAGCTTATGTACCAATTATTAAAATCATTTTCCCAATTAATATAGCAATATAAATTATGAGAGATAATTAAGGTATTTTTGAAGACATGAACTGTGACCTAGATATAGTACTTTGTTGTTTTCATTTATTCTCCCACTTTAGGAATTAAACTTTAAAAAATGTGAATTGGGAAAAAAGGTGGAAAGTTAGGAAAAGGTGAAATTACCTTATAATAGGCTGATTAATATGCTTAAAAATATAATTACAGTAATGTCTCTGAAGGGGTACTATAAAGTAAAATCAATCAGTTTTTATTAATTTTTTTTTCCTGGAATTTGAATTTGAACAGATGCTCTGAGAATATTTGAGTTAGCAGGAGAAGGGAAGAGAGTGAAGGGGAGATGAGGGGAGATGAAATTGTGTTATTGGTTATGAATGGCATGAATTTATATCATTATTAATTTTTACCTATAGGAAATTTTCTTGTATGAACTAGTAAATTTTGAAAATTGGACTGACTTAGCAAGATAAGGTAGATAACTTAAATAAGTGGTAATTGCTTGAGATAGAAAAAATATAGCTTTACTTAAGGTTTCTGTATTCAATTTTTAAAAATATGTCCGGTGTGATTTAAAGTCATTCTTTATTAACTTATTAAATCTACGTTTCTTTACCTAATAATATTAATAAATAATCAGAGTTTCAGATAAAATACTAAATGCATATTTAGATTATTTACATACCAGAAAAAATATCAGAAAGTATGATAATGGCATTTCATTTACATCTCCATAAAAATCACTTTATTTTTTAAAAGCCTGTAATTATTTAATGGGTATAAAGGTATATAATTATGATGGTCCAAAGTAAAACATAATTTGAACATGTATGATGGCAACTAACCAAGGCAAGTACTTTTAATATTTTGGAAAAATCTTTTTTCTCTTTGACCCCCTCTCCAGCAGAGTGTTGAATTAACAGTATTTCTCACTTCATGCCACATTATCATCATTATGCCCCCTCCCCCTTTAAGAATATGTTTATTTAATCCCTTTCCCTGTATATTTTCTCGCCCTATGTGTCACCATCCATAGACATTCACTCTAATGTGTTTGAAAATTATACTTTTGAGTGTATGTGTTTTGTACAACACATTGTTATTGTCTGAGTACATATTTTTAAATTATTTAAATGCAATTATGAAAGGGCTTCTATTTTTTTCTCTCTCATTTCTGTTTTAAAGTTTTATCCAAGCAGTTTCCCAGCCTTTACTTCAAGTTGCCAATCGTATTTCACAGTATTCATCCATTGTTGGGTGTGAGCAACTGAATAGACCAATTTTATTTTAACAAACAATGCTACTATAAGCATTCACTGTTAATTTTTCATCTGTATTCATTAATATTATTCTGAATGCACAAAAAAGGTTCCTGAATCAGAGCACATTATTATTATTTATGGTGAATAATAAATACATGGTTCCACATTCCCCAGTTCTTACCCATGTGACCATGTGATGAGATTCAAATATCAACTTACATGTAATAATGTCCATATTTTAGGCAAGTAACTCACAAATACAAATATTCCCGTTTATATGGAGGAAAAAGTCAGCTGTCAGCACATTCCTTCTGAACTCTCCTTGGGATAATGATGAGACTATCCTGTGTTCTTATTCTTGCTCTTGTATAAATAAATCTAAAACGGAGAGAGAAGACCAGCTTTTTCATGTTTACAACCAGAGGGTTCATCCTTTTGAAGTGTAAACAGCAATTAAAATATACTTTTAAATCTCTGCTGGGTTACTTAGCAATCTTTAGAGTTATCACAGGTCAATACTGTTGAATGGAACCGTTTTGCTCATGGGGAGACAAGAGATGATTTGTTATCTTTGGCTGGGAGCAATTAAGCTGCACTATTAGTGAGACAAATGACTGCAGTTCTATTTCTCCTGGTATGTAAAAAGCAAAATGTTTCTGGGGAAGTGAAAGCAAAACTTCTTTATCTTCATAGTATATCAATTTCTGGAGCTTAGGATGTTAAGAGTTTACAGAAACATTGAGAAATTCAAGAAAGATTCGTTTTTCCACATTCATATATATAAGATCCTCATTGATCTTTTGGAGAATTGCTCTGGGTTGTATGTTTAGGAACTGAATTAATGAGTGATAGGTTTTCTATCTAAACTTATGGCACTAATCTACAGTGTTCCTGCATCCCAACATCCATGAAAATCCTTGCCATTAACCAGCTGTTTAATGTCTACCTAACAAATACATATAGTCATTAATATTTTAGTTTGTATCTAATAAATGAAGAGTTTGAGCATATTTTTATATACTTCTTAGCCTTTTGATATTTCTTGTTGTATCATTTTTCTGTTTCTCCTTTGGGTCTTTCCTCAGATTTCTTGTCTGTTAACTTTGTTTATAGTGTCCTGAAAGGAACAGAGGTCTGCGGGCTTTTTTTTTTTTTTTTTTTTTTTTGAGGCAGAGTTTCACTCTATCACCCAGGCTAGAGTGCAATGATTTATCACTGCTCACTGCAGCCTCAACCTCCCGAGCTCAGATGGTCCTACCACCTCAGCCTCCCCAGTAGCAGAGACACTATTATCCACAAAATATTCCCTACAGATATCCTCGTACTTATATTCAGTTAAGTCCATAGTTTTTCTTTTCATGGTTTTACCTAATTTATCACAAATTCTCCTTTATATATGAGACAAAATAAAGATTGTTTATTTTTCTTGACATATCAGTGTGGATTTTCAAAATTTTCCGCTAAACATTGTCAACTCCCCAATGTTATGTATTATATATTATATTAATAGTAAATAAAAGCATCTGTTTCTGTTTTTCCGTTCTGTCCCGTGGACATATGCAACTTTTTTACTTCTTCATTTATTTTTATAGATGGGAAAAGTGGTCCGTTTTTCCTCTGAAAAGTTATTTAAGGTACTCACTAAATTCTGTAGTAAGTCAATATATACTATATACATATATTGCATATTTATATATTACTGTATTTTAATAACCTAACTAAAAGTTTGTAATCTTCCTTAAAAGTTTATAATGCTCCTCATATATTCAATTGATACTTAAAATATGCATTGTCATATAATGCATTAACTCTATTTACTTCGGAATGAGGGAAAAATTGGTTTAATCCAATAAAATAAAGCAATGATTACATAAATGTTTTGAGTTTCATAAAGTAATGTAATATAATATAATAATGTAATAAATAGAGGCCGGACACGGTGGCTCATGCCAGTAATTCCAGAACTTTGGGAGGACAAGTCAAGTGGATCACCTGAGGTCAGGAGTTCGAGACCAGTCTGGCCAACATGGTAAAACCCTGTCGCTACTGAAAATACAGAAACTAGCCAGAAGTAGTGACAGGTGCCTGTTATTCCAGCTATTCGAGAGGCCCAGACAGGAGAATCACTTGAATCCAGGAGGCAGAGGTTGCAGTGAGCCAAGATCATGCCACTGCACTCCAGCCTGGGCAACAAGAGTGCAACCCTGTCTCAAAAAAAAATTATAAATATTATAATTATAAATATTACTAGTGAGAAAGAATACAGATTAAAATCAGCAATCAGAAAATGCACATGGAGCAAAGCCTAGGATAAATAAGTTCTGTCAGCAACAAAGATTGCTCCCTGGCATTTGGGCCTTAACACTACAATTTACACAGCACCAATGCAACTTCATATTTCTGTATCAATTCCACTGATCACTGTTAATATATGTTTATATGAACATATGCTTTTGCATATAATTACATATAAATGCTTCTGTCATATGTACTTCATGTAACTACTTGTGAGAAAGCTTATATTAGGATCAGTATTTTCATTATTTTCATTCAATATATTAATAATTCTTAATATATTTATAATATATTTTCTAATAATGAATTCTGTCTATTTGCAAAATCTGCTTGTTATGTAGTAAATATGCACTGAGGTATGCTTACAGCATTTGTGTGTATATTTTGTCTAGTTTTAAAATTATATTTTATGTGCTACAGAAATATATTGTAGAAATGCCTGTGTCTTTTTGAAGAAACTATTTCTATCAAAAAAATGAAAATGTGCTAATAACTAGAAACAGTAAATATCTTCTATTTGAGACTCTTTTGTCTTTCTATAACTAACATTGTCTTTTAGAAAAGCCATTACTTATAGATTGTTTTTGTGGAAACTTACTCATTTCTTCAGTTCCTTTAACTTAATGAGATCAGTTATAATGTTCCAAAACACATGAAAAAAATACTGATTTCAAGGTATATTTGGCACAATATTAGTGTTAGAAAGACAGATTTTAAAGTATGATGGCTACCTAATATTTTAAGTATTTATTCTCATGTTTTAATGTTTTATTTACAAATAAAACATAGTCAATATGTGATCTATTAATATATTAATATATTTCTATCCAAAACTACAGCCAGAGCAGTCACCACACCTGTTTTTATGGAAAGTATAATAAAGGGATACACATTAAACTAACAACCCTGCAATTATTTCTATCATGATAAAGTCTATGAAGGATATCTATCACCTGCTCTGTAAATAAAGTTTAGGGGAACACTACCCCGCTTGGTAGATTACTAAGATCTCCCAAATCACTCACTGATCTGCGACAGCAGACCTTTTCTAGGTACTCTTCTTCCTCTCAGTTACTGAAACTAGAAAACTCCTATACAGTATTTTTTAACTTCTATTTTTGATTACATCTAACTTTTTATGTAATGTTATCCTATCTTATGACTTAAATCGTATTTTCTATGCTGATACAACCAGTATTTATATTTTCATTCATATGCCTCAGCCACTGTATTCACTATCTCTTTGATACTTTTTAAGAATCTCATAGTTAATATATCCCCAACAGAAATCTTTATCCCCATACCCAAATTCGATCTCACTAAAGTAGGAATCCCCATTCTCATGGATGCATAAGCTAAAATCCCTAGTGTTATTCTTGACCTATTTTTCCTTATACTTAACATCTAATCAGTAAACAAATTCTTCTGGTGTGACCTTTAAAAATTATCTCCACCACCTTCACCTCTCCCGTACTAGTCCAAGTCACATCATCTTCCATTTGTGCAACAGCAGTAGCCTAACACTGGGTCTCATTGTGTAAGGTCATGAGACCTTCTCAATTCTACTCTCCACTGATTGACTAGAATTGTACTTTGAACCTACTTGAACAAAATGGTAAGACCATAGCTGGTTTACCAATATAGAAAACATACTCTTTGGTGGTTAACTTTTCAACTGTTTTTCTTCATATTCCTGTTTTCCTAATATACTCTGCCCCACTAGATAACTTTTCATTAATCAAATATTTTGTCTTTGTCAGTGCAGGCTGACACAACAAAATACTACAAATTAGGTGGCTTAACCAACAAGAATGTATTTTCTTACAGTTCTAGAAGCTGAAAATCCAAGATCAAGGTTCTGGAAGGATTTGGTTCCTGGTAATGACTCTCTTCCTGGCTTGCAGATAGTCACCTTCTTCATGTCCTTACATGGTGGACAAACAGTGAGAGACAAAGTGATTAAGAGAGAGAAACGAGAGATAGTTATTTTCCTCTTTTCATAAGCCACATTCATCAGATTAAGGCCCTACCCCATGATCTCATTTAACCTAATTACCTCCTAAAGGCCCTATTTCCAAATAAAGTCACATTGAGGATTAGGACCACTTCTGCTCAAATGTCACCTCCTATGAAGAGTTCTTTTCTGGTCTTCTAGTCTAAAATGCACTAATAATTAATTTATATTCTATTGTCTTGCTTCTAATATTCCTAGAAGACAATACATATTAAATGTATATTTATTTTCTTCTTTGTATTAGCTCTCTCTCCACTACCATAATTTAAGCTTCATGAGGGTTCAGGACTTTGTATTGTTTTTGCTTTCCAAGATATCTGTTGAAATATATTAGACTCTGAATATATTTTGAATAGATAAATTAAGAAATGTTGGCCAGTTGTGGTGGCTCATGCCTGTAATCCCAAGATTTTAGAAAGCCAAGGAAGGAGGATTGTTTGAGCCCAGGGATTTGAGAATAGCCTGAGAAACACAGTGAGACCACATCACTACGAAAAAGAGAATTAGCCGTGTGTGGTGGTGCCCACGTGTTGTTCTATCTCCTCCAAAGGAGGATGAGATGGGAGGATAGCTTGAGCCTGGAAATTTAAGGCTGCAGGGGGCCAAGATTGCACTACTATACTCCAGACTATACAACACCCTGTTTTACAAAAAGTGAATAAACGTTTAGCTTATAGAAATATATAATGGTGAAGATTTGATCAGGCAGTGTCTTGAAAAGCAATTAATCGAATACTAGTTCACAGCTTGAATTAATTCAACCATTGTGGAAGACACTGTGGTGATTGATTCCACAAGGATCTAGAAATAGAAATTCCATTTGACCTAGCGATCCCATTGCTGGGTATATACCCAAAGGATTATAAATCATTCTACTATAAAGACACATGCACATGTATGTTTATTGTAGCACTGTTCACAATAGCAAAGACTTGAAACCAACCCAAATGCCCATCAATGATAGACTGGATAAAGAAAATGTGGCACATATACACCATGGAATACTATGCAGCCATAAAAAAAGAATGAGTTCATGTCCTTTGCAGGGACATGAATGAAACTGGAAACCATCATTCTCAGCAAACTGACACAAGAACAGAAAAGCAAACACCTCATATCCTCCCTCATAAGTGGGTTTTGAACACATGGACACAGGGAGGGGAACATCACATACCAGGGCCTGGGTGTTACAGGGCTAGGGGAGGAATAGCAGGGGATGGGGGTATTGGAGAGGGATAGCATTGGGAGCAATACCTAATATAGATGACACGGCAATAGATGCAGCAAACCACCACCATGGCACGTGTATAACTATGTAACGAACCTGCACAATCTGCACATGTACCCCAGAACTTAAAGTATAATAAACAAATTAATAAAAAAGAAAGTTGGAAAGAGAAAACACAATAGAAAATAAAATGATACTTTATTAACATTTAGACATTTTTTTTTGTAAATACCATTACTACCTTTCAAAACAAATGAAATATTCTTAATGAGGAGAAAAACATTGGCGAAAGATATAAAAATATTAGTAACTGAAACTCAAAACACATTTCAGTACATTAAACTGTTTGAAGAATAAAATCATATTAAAAAATAAGACATTAGTACATCATTTCTGAAGAATATTTAAAAGTGTATGGACCATTTAAAATGTAATAAATATTTGAATATTTTATTCTAATTAATAATGGTTGAATTATGTAAGATAAAGACATATTTGTCAGTAATATTTTTAAGAATGGCAAAATTTTTTGATTGTGAAGAAATTATAGCTTATTCAAAAATAAAATATTGACAATTTTAAAAAATATATTTCACTCAAATAGTTTTTGAGTGCTAAGCACACCAAACCTAGTTAAGTAAACCAATTTCATAGAAATAAGTTACCTTCATAAATTTTATATTAAAAGATGCTATTCAAATATTTATGCAATAAATATCATTAACTAATGAAATCGTGTCTGAAATTTGTATCCAAGTGTGACCCAAAATATTTATCAAAAAATTAAATGCAAGGAATAAAGAAATAGATCAAGCATTCTTATTTCTAAGAAGACTATATGAGCATTATATTCAATATTTCTCTTTATAAATACTTCATTTGCAATATTGCTTTATTTTGCCTTTCCATTAGCTTAGGGTTTCATATTTGGAGAATGATATGGATCATCTTCAGTTTTCATTATATTGTATGGCTATAAAGTTTGAAAGATAGTGCTCATCTCAAATGATTTGCCAAAACCAATTGGATGATTATACTGTAAATCATAACCATGAACTGAAGTTTTTTAACTTTCTTCGCTTTCTAAAACAAAACAACAAAAAAAAGAAGTGTACCTGCCTACAAAAATTATGGAACCTTGATTATATATTCACATTCTCATGAACTTATCTACAAAATACAGCATTTTCTTTAGAATGAAATACAATTTAGAGATTATTTAGTCCACGTCATCTTTAATAATGAAGTATATTTTCTTTGCCATTTTTAAATCCAATTCATATGATGTATTCTTATATTAAACACATTTAGCGCTTACCAAAAGAAACTGCATTGAATGCTTAATGCTTTCTTTGACACAAGAAATGCAAACAAATCTTGCATACTCACTTTAAGAATCAATCCTTTACTGTAGTCATATACATAAACTCTAGAGTAATTAAGATCATAAAAATTGTTTTATGGTTGGCAATTAATCTCTGTAGCTGCTTTTTTTTTTAACTTTGCTTCTTTTAAAAAAGAAATTCTCAATTTTGTGTTAAATATACACCAAAAATTTACTCCTTACGTTTACGTATATTTTTAATTAAAAGATCGTCTCTTTCACTTTTGTAAGTCTCTGCTGGTAAAACTATAGAGTCATGTTCCAGGAAACAAATGAATTAATAGAAATTTCAACAAAAGGCATCAAAGTTGTTCGGAGGTGACAAATTGACAGAGTCTCAACAGTAGTTATATATTAATATGTTTATTTCAATTACTGATAGGTCCTTTGAGATTGCCACACAAAGGGAGAAATGTTTCCTCTTGTTGAGTGTGTGGAGGACTCATAAATAATATGTACATATTTGCCAGTTAGTATTTGCCTTCATCAGTCACCTGTGTCATATAGCAATGCATTTATACATGTGTTATGTGATTTCATTATTAGTAGCATCCCAAAGAGCAATGAGTATATAAAATTAAAATATCTGTAATGTAAAAATCAAAAGCTTAAAGAAGAATTTTTCTTTTTTATATCACTGCTATACCACTTTTAAAAAGTTGAGTGTAAATACAAGAATTAAGTATTTTCTTCATCTATTCATCTATGCAGAGCTTATGGTGGGCCATTAACTTTAGAGATCAGAATACAAATATTAAACTCAAGATAATGTATCTCTTAATTAAATATTTATTTTAAAATGCAATCATTTGACTGAGATTAAGGGTCAGATACTTACGGAAATATGACTTTACTTATCAGGGAATGATGGTCCCCTTAAATGAATTGTATACACTTATTTATAAATATTTATTATAAAACCAAAGATAAATGCTTGAGGATACCCCATTTACCCTAATGGTGATTATTTTACATTGCATGTCTTTATCAAAATATCACATATACCCCATAAATATATACATCTAGTAAGCACCCACAAAAGTTAAAAAAAAAAAATTGTCCAGGCATGGTGGCTTAAGCATGTGATCCCAGTACTTTGAGAGACTGAGGTGGGCACATCACTTGAGGTCAGAAGTTCGAGACCAGCCTGGCCAACATGGTGAAACTCCATCTCTACTAAACAAATAAAAATTATCCGAGTTTGGTGGTGCATGCCAGTAATCCCAGCTGCTCAGGAGGCTGAGGCAGGAGAATTGCTTGAACCCAGGAGGCAGAAGTTGCAGTGAACTGATACCTTGCCACTGTACTCCAGCCTGAGCAAGCAGGCAAGACTCTGTCTCAAAAAAATAATACTAATTAAAAATAAAAATATATATTTAGCAAATCTTTAAACATTGTTTTTATTGTTTTAAATTGCCTTAATTACAAAATGAAATTTCATAATTGTAACAAATTTACGCAAGAAACCAGTTAGCAAATAGTACTTAAAAATCTCTCTAACCCCAATTTTACTATCTGGAGAAAACAATGTCTTGCCCTCCACTGACCACCCCCCCAAAAAAAACTTTATGTTTTCCTATTCAACCTCTTTGTCATCCATCAGTCTCTGAATGTATTCAAAGTGATTCTAGCAAACTTTAGATAGATGAGAATTTTATTTTCTTAAAGTTTATATAGAGACAAACCATTACTGATGTCTGAGTCTCATGTCTGTTTTCCTTTGGCATTTCTGATACTTTAACATTTCTTCAAAGATAATTGATTTTTTAAAGTTTTATTAGGCATTTATTGATTTAGTTTTTCAGGAAAATATTTTTTAAGACCAGGTTGGGCTTATAGGCAATACAATAGGCTGATAATATAACTTAGTAAAGTGTCCTCGTTTCATCAAGTTCTGGATTTTTAACTATTTCAATCTCCCACACTGCTGCCCACTTTTCTCACAATACACAAACTTTTGTGAAACTTTCATTATCATATGTTTATAAAGACATAGATATGATCAATTTTTCACTTTATTCTTTGTTTACATCTAAAAATCAATGCAAGAAAAATAATTCCTTCACTTTCACTTGACTGCAGTATCACGGACAAATGAAAAAAGGTAGTACTGAGACAAACTGGTGACTACACCAGTATGACATTGAACTGGTGACTACAGGTCCTGTTTAAAGTATGTAGGAACTACTCAGCTTCATGGAAGAATGCTATTCTAGTACACTTGGGTTTTCCATATTTCTACAAGAAGCTAGATATCTTTATTTTGATGTAAACTCAATTAGTGTTTACTTTTGTAGCAACTATATTTAAAACATTACACATATAAAACAAGTACAAAATAAGATATTGAGTGTTTAGACTTTTAAGTTTATTGTATGAATAGTTTTTCACAGTAATTTTAAATACATCTGTTTTTTAATCTTCATTGTTTACAACGGTATAGAATCTATAGTATTCCCTATATAGTTTAGTTTTTATACAATTGTATTTGTTTTAAATTTTAAGTTGGTCAGAATTTCAAAAAAGTATCTCAATTTTCTTTATTATGGTTATACATGAAATCTAATTTTTCATAGATTCTTATTTTTATGTGTGAAATATACTTGTTTTGAAATTTACATTGTAATTATTTGCAGTTATCTTCCTTAATCTTTTTCTTTAAAAAGTAAGTTACTTTATTTCACTTTTAACTATGAAGGACTAGTTGGCAGAAAACCAATGCTCTTGCAAGTAATGACTGAAATTGCTGTCCATAATATAACTAAAACAAAATAACTTCTTTGAAGCATTGGGGAACTTTTGAGGAAGCCATAATTTAATGGGATGAAGATCCATTAGAAAACAAAAGCATGTTTAGAAAACACGTGCCAGTTTTGTTTGGCTCCATGTGTCAATTCTTAAGCTGGAGACAAAAGAGGCTGTGAAGTCAGATGGAGAGCTGCCAATAGGAAGCAAATAATTCAAATGAGCTCTCAGCAATTATATGGGCCTAACAAGGAAAATAAAATCAGACTCACCAAAATAGTAGACATTGACCCACCTAGATCTCAGTGATACGGAAGCACGGGAGAGATGTGGGAGATTTATTACTCTGATTAAGCTTTCTCTTAAAGATGTCCAAAGCTGGGCACTAGAATTCTGAAAAGGTGTCAGACTTCTGACTTCTACTTCTAGGAAGATAGAGTCTACATCCTTTTTTCAATTATTCCAGCTTCGGTCTTCTAAGATTCCAAAAGGTGGACAGAAGACCAACCAGCAAAGGACCTCAGGGCCCAAGGAC
Source organism: Cebus imitator (assembly GCF_001604975.1). Lineage (NCBI taxonomy): Eukaryota > Metazoa > Chordata > Mammalia > Primates > Cebidae > Cebus > Cebus imitator. The sequence goes on from NW_016107332.1 coordinate 9,445,058, forward strand.
AAACACAGTAGTGAATTCTTTGGGTTTGCCTTTGGCCTCATCTACTCCAATCTCAGAAAAGAAGCCTCCTGCAGAGCAGAAGTGAAAACAGAGCAGATAAAAATGCCCCAACAAAGTTTACCCTGTCTAACCAAGACAGGAACGTGGAAAACCACCAGGACAGAACACTGTTAGACAATAAATGCTAAACACGATATAAAACAAATTCTGGCCCCACACCCTACCATAATAGCAAAAGCTGGTAGGAAAGCCAACACTTCCACCTTCATCAAATTGCAAGTGGGTATCCTACACACTCTTTTGTAGCTACCAAAGAAATTTCAGTAGGGAGCCAGGGAGTTGAGATTTTCCTCCCCTCAGGCAGAACAAAGTGATAAAATAATGGTTTTCTTAAAATATGTGGTTCTAAGTCAAATTGATATCCATCAGGAAAAAAAAAATAATAATCCTGACTTCTACCGTAGACATTGTGTCAATTCTAAATGGATAAAAATCTTAAATACGAAAGGTAAAAAAATTAAGTTTTGAGAAATAAACATAGGTCAGCATCTTTATTAATTTTGAGGGGTAATAAATATATTAAACAAAACATTAAGTATACTAACCATAAAGGAAACATTTGGTAAATTGAGCTACATGAAAATGAAGAACTTACGTTGTCAAAAAAGAACACTTAAAAAAAAGATTCATTTCTTGCAGGTCACAGAGTGGAAGAAAGTCATTCCAATACCTATATCTGATAAGAGACTACATGTAGAATATATGAATAACCAAAATAAATCAATAAGCAAAAGAGCAACAACACAATAGGAAAACAGGGCAAAGTCTTCATCAGATTTTTTTAAATGATATATGCAAAAAGGCAATATAAGTACATAACTTCATTAATAATCAGAAAACAAAAATTGTAAACCAAAATGCAATAATAATGCTGGGAGGAAAATTTTAATGGCAGGTTTATGTACTTCATTTCAGTTTTAAGAATGTAGTTTTTTACTCTCTCAATATATTTATTAATTTAATTTTATTACACAATATATCAAAAAGTATGAAAGTATACCAGATCTAAGACAAATACTTAATTATCAAGATTGTTTAGTGAGTAAAAGTAAGAGTGTTGACTGAGAAGTAGCTACAGTAAAGAATATAAAATAGGATGGGCACAGTGGCTCATGCATGTAAAGCCAGCACTTTGGGAGGTTGAGGTGTTTGGATCTCTTGAGGTCAGGAGTTTGAGATAAGCCTGCCAACATGGTGAGGAACATAGTATTGTCCACTGGAGATCCTGGAAGTATCATCAATTCAAAAACAATACCACAAAGAAATAAATAAACCAGGCATGGTAGCTCATGACTGTAATCCCAGCAGTTTGGGAGGCCAAGATGGGCGGATCACCTAAGTTCAGGAGTTCAACACCAGCCTGACCAACATGGAGAAACCCCGTCTCTACTAAAAATACAAAATTAGCCTACATGGTGGTGCATGCCTGTAATCCTGGCTACTCAGGATGCTGAGGCAGGAGAATCACTTGAACCTGAGAGGCAGAGATTACAGTGAGCCAAGATCACACCATTGCACTCCATCCTGAGCAACAAGAGCTAAACTCCATGTCAAACAGAAAAAAAAAATAATAATAATAAGGAGAAGAGGAGGAGATAATTTTGAAAAATTATCACATATTCCTCTGTGAATGTTGGCAATTTCTATGTTTCCCCACCTTTGGGCTAGTGTAGCCATCATGTTACTATCCAAGCAATACATTTATACATTTTTACCCATGTGATTGTAGATGGTGCCTGTATTAAGTCATTGTTTCTATTTTACATAAATTTTTACCAAGCATTGTATTTATAATTGTTACAGGTACAGAAAAATTTCAAAGTAAATTTATGATCTTTGAAGGGAGAATAAACGATTTAGAAAAGTAAACAATTTAAGCTAGCATTTAATGTATGTCTAATTATGGATATATATACATATATCCATAATGTATGGATATGTGTGATCCAATTCTTACTATGAAAAAAATGTATTTAAGATATAAAACCAAATTAATATGGAAAGAGCAACAGAGTTCAACTGTTCCATTTGTTTCTACCCAAAAAGCGATATTTAAAAATACACAACAGGTATTTTCATAAATTAGAATATTTAAAGAAAACTAAGATATTTCATCAAAATTTATTTTAGGCTTCTTATGTTGACATTTTTCTCATACTTAATTCTTGAAATATACATATATAAGATTTTAATTATTTCTGAATAATAATGCTTATAGCACAGACGAGTTAACCTGACATTTCATTAAGTAATAATTGATGGTCGGATTTATACATTCTCATGGGAATTACTCTACATGTTGTTCAAAGACATAATGAAAGCTACATCACTTGGGAAAAAAATTTCAACTCCATTGAACAGTCATGTATCACTTTATGATAGAAGTATGTTCTGAGAAATCTGTTACAAAACTTCACCATTGTGTGAACATTATAGGTTGTACTTACACAAACCTAGATGGTATAGCCTACCATATACCTAGGCTACATGATATAATCTATTGCTCCTAGGCTACAAAATCTGTACAGCATGTTATTGTAGTGAATGCTATAGGCAACAGTAACACAGTGGTCAGTGTTTGTATATCAAAACATAAAAAGATACAGTAAAAATATGATATTATAATCTACATGAGCACTACTGCAGGTGCTCTGTCATTGACCAAAACATTCTTATGTGCTGCATGGGTACAAATTAAAGAAATTATATGATACATTAATGGTCTTTAAAAATAATGTAATTATCGGGAACTAACCAACTTACCCAAAAATTATTTTTAGCATTGGAAAAACCCTGAAAATAATAAAACATAGCAGAAAAAGATGTAATATTAAAAGAGGAAATTCAAGTTGATATTGGCAAGAATATGATATAATTACCTACATTCTCTGTTGGGTAAAGGCAATAGACATAAATGGGGTATTTACAGATGGTTCTACATTTTTGTTTTTCCCAAAGTCTTTATCTTATAAAATGATCAAAAGAAAAGTCATCAGGTTAGTATGAAAATCCTTCTTACTAGCACTTTGAAAATAGAAACAATACCAGCAAGTCTACAATATACTGCAAAAGCATTAAGCATATAAATTCCTACTGTCTTAATATGTAGTTTTTATGTGAATTAATCCTGCTACTTCACACATATGTGTATTCTAGAGTCTTTGGCAAACAGCCTCCAATATACTTACGTAAGATTTCCCAGTAAGGTTAGAATTATTTAAGCAGCAAATTTGTTTTGCACATCATACTATTAAAATTTATATATTAGCATTGACTAAACACATAATTAGGATATATGTCATATGCTAGCTATCAATAATTATTCTTTGCATTGATTTTAATTATTCTTTGTTACTAAATTTAAATTAGAAAGCATTTATGATTAAAATAATACACCAAATACCACATATAAATGTAAGTTCTTATTTCTAAAACTTAGTAGACAAAGAAATTCTAATTACAACAATGATTTGAGAATACTAAATCATTTTGAAACTTTATCAAAGTCTTAACTATTAATGAAAAATTTTTCAGTGATGAAAAGCCCTCAATAACATTGATTGATCCACACTTTTAAGAGCAAAATAAGGCCATATTTCATCAGGCAGTTCAGACATTGATAAATTTATCACATGAAAACCTTTCTGATATTCAGCCTGTACGACAGTGAATTGTAGCCTGTAGTGAGAATTTACAGCCATAATATGAGATTCACAACCCATCCTTTCATTTATTGTAGAAGTCTCCTGAATAGTAGCAGAGGTATAAATGTTTAATTAAATCACAGTAATGTTGCGACTTTTATTCTAAGGCTTCCCTTAAGAAAAAAAAAAACGGTACAAAAAATGTTTGGGAAATGATTATCAGTAACCTAATTTAATTTTATAGCTTAATAATTAATTTTGTTACAATAAAGTATATAAGATTCAATGAGATCATTAGCTAAATGAATTCATTAGTTCTACTGGGAAAAAAGTGTTGATATGCTTGGAGTTAAATCTCTGAGGTGAAAAATCAATATGACAGTTTTTAGTGTGTGGAGCTAGGTACAGCTCTACAGAGTTTCTGCTTCTGTTATAATGTGAATCAACATGGAAATAGATGTTGAGACAAATCCTTAGGTAGAATATGTTTTTTTTGTTTGTTTATTAAATTCAAACAATTTGGCATTGGAAAGTTTAGTCTTCCTTGCCAGAAAGTTTACTGTGCCTTAACAAACTCCTAATATAAAACATTATTTTATTCTGTTTTTAAATTATTTTAATCTCAACAAAAATATCAAAAATGAAAACTTTTAGTAATCACTAACAAAAAATTGATTGCATGAAAGCAAGTTGTTAATTGTAAGATTTACGCCAAGAAACAGATAAAAGTGTGGCTTCAATAAAAATAATTAAGCAGAAAATAGAAATAAGTACATTTGCTAATATAAAATAAAAACAAATGTATGAATTCTAATCCAGCTACACGGATATAACTCTTTACATTAAAAATTCATAAAGAAACATAAAATGCTGCCTACAATGGAAAAATGAAGTCTCTATAGTTAAAATGAGAAAATAAATATATTTGGATCACAAGTTATACATTTTAATCATTTCATACACAAAAACATTTTTAATTTTATAATGCATAAATTAATAATACATCTTTATGATGTAATTTTCTTTGTACTTTAGGTTCTGGTGTACATGTGCAGATCATGCAGGTTTGTTACATAGGTACATACATGGCAATGTGGTTTGCTGCCTCCATCCCCCTGTCATCTATATCTGGCATTTCTCCCCATGGTTTCTCTCCCCAACTCCCTACACCCCTCTATTGTCCCCCTAGTCCCCCGCAATAGATACCAGTGTGTGATCTTCCCCTCCATGTGTCCATGTGTTCTAATTGTTTAACACCCACCTATCAGTGAGAACATGTGGTGTTTGATTTTCTGTTCTTGTGTCAGTTTGCTGAGAATGATGGTTTCCAGGTTCATCCATATACCTACAAAGGACACAAGCTCATCGTTTTTTATGGCTGCATAGTATTCCATGGTGTATATGTGTCACATTTTCCTTGTCCAGTCTATCATTGATGGGCATTTGGATTGGTTCCAGGTCTTTGCTATTGTAAACAGTGCTACAATGAACATTTGTGTGTATGTGTCCTTATAATAGAATGATTTATAATCCTTTGAATATACCAGGTAATGGGATTGCTGGGTCAAATGGAATTTCTATTTCTAGGTCCTTGAGGAATCGCCACACTGTCTTCCCCAATGGTGGAACTAATCTACACTCCCACCAACAGTGTAAAAGTGTTCCTATATCTCCACATCCTCTCCAGGATCTGTTGTCTCCAGATTTTTTATTGATGTCCATTCTGACTGGCATGAGATGGTATCTCAATGTGGTTTTGATTTGCATTTCTGTAATGACCAGTGATGATGAGCATTTTTTCATATGTTTGTTGGCCTCATATATGTTTTCTTTTGAAAAGTGTCTGTTCATATCCTTTGCCCAGTTTTGAATTGGTTTATTTGTTTGTTTCTTGTAAATCTGTTTTAGTTCTTTGTAGATTCTGGATATTAGCCCTTTGTCATATGGGTGGATTGCAAAAACTTTTTCCCCTTCTATTGGTTGTCAGTTCACTCTAATGATTCTTTCTTTTCCTGTGCAGAAGCTCAGGAGTTTAATTAGATCCCATTTGTCTATTTTGGTTTTTGTTGCCAGTGCTTTTGGTGTTTTAGTCATGAAGTCCTTGCCTATGCATATGTCCTGGATAGTTTTGACTAGGTTTTTGTCTAGGGTTTTTATGGTCTTAGGTCTTATGTTTAAATCTTTAATCCATCTGGAGTTAATTTTAGTGTAAGGTGTCAGGAAGGGGTCCAGTTTCTGCTTTATGCACATGGCTATCCAGTTATCCCAACACCATTTATTGAACAGGGAACACTTTCCCCATTTCTTGTTTTTGCCAGGTTTGTCAAAGATCAGATGTTTATAGATGTGTGGCATTGCCTCTGCGGTCTCTGTCCTGTTCTGTTGGTCTATTTCTCTGTTTTGTCAGCAGTACCATGCTGTTTTGATTACTGTAGCCTTGTAGTATAGTGTGAAGTCAGGTAGCATGATGCCTCCAGGTTTGTTCTTTTTGCTTAGAACTGACTTGGCTATGCAGGTTCTCTTTTGGTTACATATGAAGTTTAAGGTGTTTTTTTTTCCAGTTTTGTGAAGAAGGTCATATGTAGCTTGATGGAGATAACATTGAATCTATAAATTACTTTGGACAGTATGGCCGTTTTCACAATATTTATTCTTTCTAACCATGAGCATGGAATGTTTCTCCATCTGTTTCTGTCTTCTCTTATTTCCTTGAGCAGTGGTTTGTAGTTTTCCTTGAAGAGGTCCTTTACATTCTTTATTAGTTGTATTCCTAGGTATTTTATTCTCTTTGTAGCAATTGTGAATGGCAGTTTGTTCTTGATTTGGCTCTCTTTAAGTCTGTTATTGGTATATAGGAATGTTTGTGATATTTGCACATTGATTTTGTATCCTGAGACTCTGCTGAAGTTGCTTATCAGTTTAAGGGAATTTTGTGCTGAGACAATGGGGTCTTCTAAATATTCATTCAAGTAATTTGCAAATAGAGACAATTTGATTTCCTTCTTTCCTAATTGAATACCCTTTATTTCTTTGTCTTGCCTGATTGCTCTGTCAAGAACTTCAAATACTATATTGAATAGCAGTGGTGAGAGAGGGCATCCTTGTCTAGTGCCAGATTTCAAAGGGAATGCTTCCAGTTTTTGCCTATTCAGTATGATATTGGCAGTGGGTATGTCCTAAATAGCTTTTATTATTTTGAGACACATTCCACCGATACCTAGTTTATTGAGAGTTTTTAGCATAAAGGGCTGTTGAATTTTGTCCAAGGCCTTCTCTGCGTCTATTGAGATAATCATGTGGTTTTTGGTTTTGGTTCTGTTTATGTGGTGAATTACATTTATAGACCTGCATATGTTGAATCAGCCTTTCATACCTGGGATGGAGAGCACTTGATATGATGGATAAGCTTTTTGATGTGCTGTTGCAATTGGTTTGCCAATATTTTATTGAAGACTTTTGTATCTATGTTCATCATGGATATTGGCCTGAAGTTTTCTTTGTTGAGCCTCTGCTGGGTTTTGGTATCGGGAGGATATTGGTCTCAGAAAGTGATCTGGGAAGGATTCCCTCTCTCTTTTTACATTGTTTGGAATAGCTTCAGAAGGAGTGGTACCAGCTCCTCTTTGCATGTCTGGCAGAATTCAGCAGTGAACCAATCTGGACCTGAGGGTTTTTTTGTTGGCAGACTATTAATTGCTGCCTCAACTTCAGCCCTTGTTATTGTTCTATTCAGGGTTTTGACTTCTTCCTGGTTTAGGCTTGGGAGGGTGCAAGTGTCCAGGAATTTATCCATTTCTTTCAGGTTTACTGGTTTATGTGTATAGAGTTGTTTGTAGTAATCTCTGATTGTAGCTTGTATTTCTGTGGAGTCTGCGGTGATCCCCTTTACATTTTTTATTGCATTTATTTGGTGCAATAGAATAGAAAAGAGGGTACTCTTTTCTATTAATCTGACTAGTGGTCTATTTTGTTAATCTTTTGAAGAAACCGGCTCCTGGATTTATTGATTTTTTATGGGTTTTTTGTGTCTCTATCTCCTTCACTTCTGCTCCGTTCTTAGTTATTTCTTGTCTTCTGCTAGTTTTTGAGTTTTTTTGATCTTGCTCCTCTAGCTCTTTCAATTTTTCTGACAGGGTATCGATTTTAGATCTTTCCTTGATCCTCATGTGGGCATTTATTGCTATAAATTTTCCTCTGGACACTCCTTTAAATGTGTCCCAGAGATTCTAGTACCTTGTGTCTTCGTTCTTGTTGGTTTCAAAGAAGATATTTATTTCTCCCACCATTTCATTGTTTATCTAGTCAACAGTCAAGAACCAGTTGTTCAGTTTCCATGAAGCTGTGAGATTTTGAGTTAGTTTTTTAATCATGAATTCTAATTTGTTTGCACTGTGATCTGAAAAACTGTTTGTTATGATTTCCAATCTTTTGCATTTGCTGAGGAGTGATTTACTTCCAATTATGGAGTCAATTTTAGAGTAGGTGTGATGTGGTGCTGAGAAAAATGTATATTCTGTGGATTTGTGGTGGAGAGTTCTGTAAATGTCTATTAAGTTTGCTTGGTCCAGATCTGAGCTCAAGCCCTGGATATCCTGGTTAATTTTTTGTCTCATTGATCTGTCTAATACTGATAATGGAGTGTAAAGTATGCCACTATTATTGTGTGGGAGCCTAAGTCTCTGTATGTTTTTAAGAGCTTCCTTTATATATCTGGGTGCTCCTGTATTGGGTGCGTGTATATTTAGGATCATTAGCTTTTCTTGTTGCAATGATCCTTTTACCATTATGTAATGCCCTTCTTTGTCTCTTTTGATCTTTGTTGGTTTAAAATCTATTTTATCAGAGATTGGGATTGTAACTCCTGCTTTATTTTTGTTCTACATTTTCTTGGTAAATTTTCCTCCATCCCTTTATTTTGAGCCTATGTGTATTATTGCATGTGAGATGGGTTTTCTGAATACAGTACACCGATGGGTTTTGACTTTTTATCCAATTTGCCAGTCTGTGTATTTTGATTAGGGAATTTAGCCCATTTACATTTAAGGTTAATATTTGTTATGTGTGATTTTGATCCTGCCATTTTGATGCTACCTGGTTTTTTTGCCCATTGGTTGATACAGTTTTTGTGTTGATGCTCTTTATCATTTGGTATGTTTTTGGAGTGGCTGGTGCTGGTTGTTCCTTTCTATGTTTAGTGCACCTTTTAGGAGCTCTTGTAAGGCAGGCCTGGTGGTGATGAAGTCTCTTAGCAATTGCTTGTTCTTAAAAGATTTTATTTATCCCTCACTTAGGAAGCTTAGTTTGGCTGGATATGAAATTCTAGGTTGAAAGTTCTTTTCTTTAATGATGTTGAATATTGGGCCCCACTCTCTTCTGGCCTGTAGGATTTCTACTGAGAGATCCTCTGTAAGTCTGATGGGCTTTCATTTGTGGGTAACCTGACCTTTCCCTTTGGCTGCCCTTAGCATTTTTTTCCTTCATTTCAACCCTGGTGACTCTGACAATTATGTGCCTTGGGGTTGTTCTTCTTGCAGAATATCTTTGTGGGGTTCTCTGTATTTCCTGGACTTGAAATTTGGCCTGCCTCACTAGATTGGTTAAGTTCTCCTGGATAATATCCTGAAGAGTGTTTTCCAGCTTGGATTCATTCTCTCCATCACATTCAGGTGCACCTATCAAACGTAGGTTAGGTATTTTCACATAATCCCATATTTCTTGGAGGCTTTGCTCATTCCTTTTTACTCTTTTTTTCTCTAATCTTGCTTTCTCATTTTATTTCATTGAGTTCGTCTTCAATCTC
>NW_016107332.1:9454786-9461467 GCF_001604975.1 Cebus imitator
CTCCCCAACTCCCCATCCCTCACCATCCCTCCTCTATTTCCCCTCAGCAGACCCCAGTGTGTAGTGCTCCCCTCCCTGTGTTCTCATTGTTCAACACCCACCTATGAGTGAGAATATGCGGTTTTTGATCTTCTGCTCTTCTGTCAGTTTGCTGAGAATGATGGTTTCCAGGTTCATCCATGTCCCTACAAAGGACACAAACTCATTGTTTTTGATGACTGCGGTTAGAACATGTACTTTTGCTCAGAGAAGTTTGTTATTACCCACTTTCAGAAGCCTTTTTCTCTCAATTCATCAGACTCATTCTCCATGCAGCTTTGTTCCCTTACTGACGAGGAGTTGTGATCCCTTGGAGGAGGAGAGGCATTCTGGTTTTGGGTGTTTTCATTCTTTTTGCTTGGGTTTCTTGCCATTTTTGTGGATTTATCTACCTGTGGTCTTTGTAGTTGGTGACTTTCAGATGGGGTCTCTGAGAGGATGTCCTTTTCGTTGATGATGAAGTTATTTCTTTTTGCTTTTTTAGTTTTCCTTCTAACAGTCAGGCCCCTCTGCTGTAGGACTGCTGGAGGTCAGCTCCTGGCCCTGCTTGACTAGGGATCACCTGCAGCAGTCTCTGCATTCTTGCTGGGAACTGCACTCCAGAGCTCTTCCTATATGGCCATATTGGATTGTCTCCTCTGATGTAAAATTTTTAATGACACTAAAAATGATAAAGTGCAATACATTCTTAGCCACCATTTTCCTGGTGAAATTTCTTCTCACCAAATATATTGTCTTGAAAACAGAATCCAGGGATAACCACATATTTTAAAATATATAAGATTCTTTCTAAACTATTCACATATACAGAGGTACAGAGCATGATGAATAAAGATGGAAATTATATATTTTAGGAAAGATAAAGTTATTAATACATTTGTTAAATTGATTAGAAACAGCAACGTAGATATTTTAAAACCTTTAGATAGTCACAAGAGGAATAAAAATGATACATATTATTTTAAAATAGTCAAAATCAATTTAGTGTATCAAATATAGGGTGGGAAACATCAGAAAACAAGGAAATTATATAGAGAATACTCAGTAAGATGATTAACATCATTCTACTTTGACTCTAATTATACAAGTTTCTGGTAAGAAAAACTCACTAACTAAAAAAAAGGAATCCATTTGCTGATTCTGGTTAGATGCCACAAGATATGATAACATAAGAAGTTGCTGCGGCAGTAAAGAATCCTTTACATCTAAAGGATATTGGGGGTTCAAATACAAGAACACATGGCCTAAAAGAAAGATGAGTTATGAATTTTAATATCACAAAAATACAAAATGGTAAGGGAAAAATCACTGCATTGCAAAATGGTGAACTTTTTATTTTTAACTCTCATAACATCATAATAAAGAAAAAATATATCAGGCAAAAACAGTTTTATGAAAGAAAATAGATAGATAAACAACTATAGGTGAAGAACTTGTAGGTTCATCTCTTAAGTGGATTTCAACATCTTCCAGATTCCTCTCTTCTGGATTTCTGTGTTTGTATACAATTCCATTTCTTCTTTCATAATCAAGTTATCATACCAGTAATTACCCTCTTTTTCTCTTTCATCTTCAGTTTTTTTCATATTTTTTAGTTCATTCCTATCAGCATAAAACAGTTTTATTCTCATCTTTTAAAATCCTTTTGACACTGCTTCACTATCAAAAACAACTCTTTGTTTCTATATGCAACAAAAATTCTCAAACTTCTTGACTATATTCATTGTCTCCAATTCCTTGTCACTCACTTTTTCTAAAGTCACTCTAATCAAGCTTTTAACTCCAGTAATCAAAAGAAACTCTAAAGCTAAGGTAATTACTGAGTTCGCTGCCACCAAGTCTGAAGGCAAAATTTCAGTCTGATGTACTTAGCTTCTGAAATTATCCAGGCAATTCACTCACTCTTTTAGAAATAGTCTATCTTGTGCTTGCTTGTAAGATAATGCAATTTTCTCATTTTTTTCTGTCTTACATTCTAATTCTTTTCAATCTTCTTTGTAACTGTCTCTTCTTCTTCCCAACATAAGATTTCAATCTCTATATTTATTTTCCCCTTGATTATGTAATCCATTATTCCCCCTCTCAGCCCCTTATATTAAATGATATAAGTTGGATTGATTTTATATCATAGAATTTAAGTATTGTGAACATTATATCGCAGGATTTATAGTGAGAGAATAGTAAACATTATCCCGGGGATTTGTTCCTTATTTTAAGATATCTAAGTCTTTAAAAGAGCTTCTTGCCATTTCTGACAATATAGATAAACTAGAAGACATAATGCTATGTGAAATAAGCCAGACACAGAAAGATTGATACTGTATGGTGTCACTTAGTTATCAAATATGGCAGCAAAAAAAGTTGAACTCATAGTAAGAGTATAATGGTGGTTACCAGGAGTTGGGATCTGATTCAGGGCTGAGGAGAGGTGTTTGGTCAAAGTGTGAACACTTTCAGTAACAAGAGGGATTGTAGGGAGTCCATAAGCCCCACACATTGGGTGCCAGAATGGAGGGATCCTTAAGCCCCATGTTGGGGATCAGAATGTAGGGAACCAACTCTACATCACCCATGGGTACCCTGAGTTTGGAAGCAACAAAGGAATGAGAAAAAGACAGATTAAGAGAGAGAGTGGGATCAGGGGGCCATCACTTATTACTCTGGAGGAGTTAGTGAAGGTCCTAAACTCTGATCATCCACTCTGTTTATTGATTACAATCACTTTGATCTATAGGGTAAGAGTGGAGTGATGGTGGAGTGAATTGGTGAGCCAGAAGTGAGTCAGTTAGCTGGAACTGGTGTGTTATTCTAAGGCTTGATAACAGTGGTGGTTTGGGAATTTCACAAAACAAGAACATGTGGTTATCTTTAGCTTATTGTCTATGTACAGCTGATGGAACATGGGCCTTACAAGGAGCCTACAAGTCTGGCTACATCATAGTGCTATTAAGGGGCTTTACATCCTTGAGCACAGTGTTTACGGTAACAGAGTCTAGGTCACCCTGCACCAGAACATGAGACATGAAGATGCCTTCCTCCTCAGAGGCCTCCTGCAGCCTTCCACAGTTTGTTGTTCCTTGTTTATGTGTTATTCATAATCAATTTATGTAGACACTCTGTAAGTCCTTTCTCCTTTGTTGCTTTCCCCAAGAAGGGATAACTTCTGGAAACCTAAAGTACAGCATGGTTACGTTAGTTAATAATAATGTGTTATAAACAGTTCAGGAAATTTTGAGTAAGTAGATTGCCCACCATAAATTTGGTGGGACTCATCCAATAAATTGAAATCCTGTGTAGAACCAAAATTCCAGGCTCCTGGAGCAAGAGTGAATCCTCCTGCACAGCATCATCTCTCCTGGGTCTCTGCTTGATGACACACACTGAATATTTGGACAGGCCAACCTTCATAATCATGTGAGTCAATTTCATATGACAAATCTCTTAGTTTATTATTAATTTGTATAAATTATAAATGTATAAATATATACATATTATGTATATGTTCATTTTATATATGTATATACACCACATGCACACACACACACACACACACACGGACCTCCTAATGGTTCTATTTCTCTGCAAAACTATGACTAATACAATCAGAAGAAAATAAATGCACTAAAAATGGCTCAGTTTTTCCCAAGATTGACACTAACTATAATCCCAAAGAGCCAAGAATATCAACAAACTCCAAACACAGAATTATGAATAAAATGATACCAAGCAAAAATAAAAATCAAATAAAAATTAAAAATAAAGTAGTGAAAAAGAAAATACTCAAAAAACAGCTAGAAAGAAGACACATCACATAGAAGAACTAACATAAAAATGTCAACACATTTCTTGTTAGAATAATGCAGCAAGAATAAACAAACACAGTAAAAACCGTAGGTGAAGATTAAGATTTGCATTTTTATACAACTGTTTGAATAATATAATAACCATGTCAATGAAGTACTTTTGTACTCATTCATTAGAAAAATTATTCTAAAATACTTATGCTTAGAGCAAAAAGAGAAATGAACACCTACATCTGCTATACTAACTTAGAAAATATCCACTATGAAGAAAAAAAATTATTGGTAGTATTTTATTATCTTAAATAAAATGTAATTGTAATTTTAGATAACTGTCTGACATATCAAGTTTAACAACATAATTTCATGTTACAATACTTAGGATACAAACATAGAGTTTTCTACATTGAAAATAAGTTCTTCTGCAAACAAATACAATTTAGTTATTTACTCGTATCTATATTCCTTTTATTTTCTTCACTAGGCAGATCTTTTCTAGCATAACATTGAAGGAGAGTGAAGAGGGAAAACACACTTGAACAATTGATGTATTCCTTATCTTAAAGGGAAAGTAGCATTTTCTGGCTCTTAAGTATAATGTACCTTTAGATTTCTGTGTGTAATGTGATTTTATGTTAAGGAAGTTTCTTCTATTTCTAGTATTTTGAGAGTTTATAATCACAAATGAGTGTTTAACTTGGTTGAATACTCTCTTTGCATCTTTTGATTTTTAATGCAGTCTATTAAAATGATGAATTAATTTATTTATTTATGAATGTTGAACCAGTCTCTTACTCTTGAAACAAATTCCGTATGGTTTTAATAATTAATTCATACACTTTCACTAAGTTACATTTGATTCAGTAACATTTTTAAGGATCTTTGCATCTATGTTCGTGTGCAATAACATTTGATATTTTTCCTCCAGTTAGAAAAATTTTGATTACTGAAATATGAAAAATATAGTATTAAATAAACTAACATGCTAAATCATAGTACTGTGCAATATGATACGTTAATCAATTTAATTTTCACAAAATTAGATTTTTTTAGAATTATGTATATGTGTTTAACTCAATTAAATGTGTCTTTTATTTAAGAACATTGTATTTTATATAGTGTTCATGTGTGTTGATTTCATAGTAATATAAAACAAAATTTTAGGGTTGGGTGACATGATTTGGTCAAGCATTACTATGTGGGAACAAATATCATCAGTCTGGAGTCAAAATCCTTAAAGTGTGAATCCTAGTTCTGACATTGTATGAACCTAGGAAAATTCTTTATTGCCTCATCAAGAAAATATAACAAGCAATGCTATTTTACTCACAAGGTTGTTCTGAGATTATACAATATAACATACTAAAACAGCTAACATGAACATTCTTCAGTGTCTACATGTGTTAAACATAATACCCCACAAATATGTACAATTATTATTTATCAATTAAATATAAAACATGGCCAGGTGTGGTGACTCATGTCTGTAATCTCAGCACTTCAGGAGGCCAAGGCAAGAATATTTCTTGAAGCCAGGAGTTTGAAACCAGCCTAGGCAATGTAGTGAGCTCTCATCTCTCCGAGAAAGCTAACTAACTAAATAAAACAGCAAGGGGTTGTGGCGCTTGCCTGTAATCTCAGCCACTCAGGAGGCTGTAGTGAGAGGATCCCACAAGCAGAGGAGTTTTATGCTTGTGAACTATGAATGCCACTGCACTCCAGCCTGGGCAATAGAGTAAGACCATGTCTATAAAATGAATGAGTGAATGAACGAATGAATGAATGCATACATAAACAAATAAAACAAAACTTTTAAAAAATTAGCATGAGTTTTGACACATAACATATATATGTTCATTTATTCAGCAAAATTTATCGAATGTATGTTTTCTGTGAGAGCTATTAAGCATAAATAAAAATCAAAGAAAACATCCTCCCTAGCCCTAAAAACAGTAATAGTAATTACTGAAAGAATAATTTGAAGAATTAATATTTTGGCAATTCACCAAAATATTCTGTGGTTTTATTGAACAGATGCTTGGCAGAAACTCAGAAGGCCTAGTCTCTTCTCAAGGTTTCAGTAATTCACTGAGTGATCACAAGGTATAAAACTTCATTTTTAGTTAGTAACGTAGAAATATGTTAAATTGTTTGAGATGTTGCTTTATGACACATACTGTCTTTTTTCTAATATGGGTAAGATATATATTTTAAGGAATGAGCTCTAGGATTTTTTTGCATTTTGATTCTTTATTATTATAATTGTCTAACAAATAAGCATTTGGCACTTATAACTAAATCTTGTCACATGAAAATGACAAATTTGAGTTATCTATGTTTTCAACAAATATACTGAACGAAATATAAATTCTCTGACAGCCTGATATTTCAGTAAAACTTGAAAAATAAACACTGGATATCTGAACATTTAGTACACCTGAAGGATCAACTAAGATAATTCAGTTGCTATGTATTCTTTAACATTCCTTTATTCTGTAAAGCTTGAATCTTGACATTTTCAACTAATCCTGATAAGCTTAATTTGATAATGATAATACACATAATAATAGATATTTTTATATAAGAATGGGAACCCAGTGGCCGTGGTGGATCACGCCTGTAATCCCAGCACTATGGGAGGCTGAGGGGGGCAGATTAACTGAGGTCAGGAGTTCCAGACCAGCCTGCCCAACATGGCAAAACAACATGACAGCAGGGTGTGGTGGCAGACACCTGTAATCCCAGCTACTCTAGAGGTTGAGGAAGGGGAACTGCTTGAATCTGGGAGGAAGAGGCAGAGGTTGCAGTGAGCTGACATCGTGGCATTGCACTCTAGCCTGGG
>NW_016107332.1:9462478-9468591 GCF_001604975.1 Cebus imitator
AAGAAAGAGCAAAAAAAATAATTGTAACAGAGAAGCATGACATGCTTAAATGATGAAAGAATGTTGCCCACAGAGCTGCCATGTTTAATTATTTCTGTAAACTGTCATAATTACATGAAGTGAGAAGGCCAAACAATACATAAAAACAAATTAAAAATCCACAAAGACAGGTTGGTCTTGGCATTAGAGGATAAGTTAAATCCTCATGAAATTTATGATGTCCAATACAATTTGATAGAAAATTAAAAATAGAGATAGAAGAAAAACAACAAAAAATAAGTAGGGACAGTTAGCAAAGAACTTAAAATAGAATTCATTTCGATCCATTCAATCCAGCAATCCTGCTACTGGGCATATACCCAAGGGGAAACAGATCATAACATCAAAAAGATAACATACATGTATTTTATCACAGCATTATTCACAATAGCACAAATATGAAATTAACCTAAGTTTCCATCAAGAGATGATTGGACAAATAAAATGGGATACACACACACACACACACACACACAAGAATATTATTTAAATATTATGAAATAATAAAATAATGTTATATTATGCTGCTCTTACTTTGCTGTAAAGAAATATCTGAGACAGGTAATTTAAAAAGAAAATAAGTTTAATCAGCTCTTGGTTCTGCAGGCTGAACAGGAAGCATTGTCCTGATATCTGCTCAGCTTCTGGGATGGGGGTGGGAGGCTCAGGAAACTTGTAATCATTGTGGAAAGTGAAGTGGGAGCAGAAATGTCGAACGATGAAAGCAGGAGAGAGAGAGAGGGGACTTCATGAGCATTCACTCACAATTGCAGGGACAGCACCAAGGAGATGGTGCTAAACCATGGATGAGAAACCAGCCCCCATGATCCAATCACCTCCCACCAAGCCTCACCTCCAACATTGGGGATTATATTTCAATATGATATTTGATAGGGAAAAAATCCAAATTATATCATGTGTCTTTTGCAACAACATGGATGGAACTTGTGTTAGCCTGTTTTCACAATGCTGTAAAGATACTACCCGAGACTGAGACTGGGTTATTTATAAACAAAAGAGGTTAATTGACTCACAGTTCCACATGTATCGGGAGGCCTCAGGGAACTTACACTTGTAGCAGAAGGTGAAACGGAATCAGGAACTGTCTTCCAAGGCAGCAGGAGAAAGAGAGCAAAGGGGAAACAGTCCAACAATTTTAAAACCATTAGTTCCTGTGAGAAGTCACTCGCTAACAGGAGAAAAGTATGGGGGAAACTGTCCCCATTATTTAATCCCCTCTCACCAACTCTTTCCCCTGACATATGGAAGTTATGATTTGAGATGAGATTTGGGTGGGAATACAGAGGCAAGCTATATTATTCTGCCCCTGGTCCTTCCCAAATCTCACAGTATTCTCACATTTCAAAACCAGTCATGTCTTCACAACAATCCCCAAAAATCTTACTCACTGCAGTATTTACTCAAGAGTCCAAGTCCAGAGTTTCATCTGAGGCAAGGCAAGTCCCTTATGCCTATCAGCCTGTTAAATAAAAAGCAAGTTAGTAACTTCCAAGATACAATGGGATACATCAATTGGGTAGATGTTACTCTACCAAATGGGAGAAATTGGCCAACACAAAGGGGTTACAGGCCCCATGCAAGTCTGAAACCCAACAGGGCACTCATTAAATCTCAAAGCTTCAAAATGATCTCCTTTGACTCCATGTCTCACATACAGAGCACGTTGATCACCCCAAGGCCTTGGGCAGCTCCACTCCTGTAGCTCTGCAGGATACAGCCCCTGTGGCTGCTTTCATGGGCTCATGTGGAGTGCCTGTGGCTTTTCCAAGCACATGGTGCAAGCTGTTGGTGGCTCTACCACTCTGAGGTCTTGAGGATGGTGGCCCTCTTCTCAAAGCTCCACTAGGCAGTGCACCCGTGGATACTCTGTGTGTGGGTCCGATCCCTACCAGTCCCTTCCTCACTGCCTTAGCATAGGTTCTCCAAGATGGCTCTGCCCCTGCAGCAGACTTCTGCCTGGACATCTAAGAATTTCCATACATTCTCTAATATCTAGATACATGCTTCCAAATCTCAACCTTTATTGTCTTCATGCCCACAGGCCCAACACCACATGTAAGCTGCCAAGGCATGGGGCTTGCACCCTCTGAAGCAGAAGTGTAAGTTGTATGTTGGCCCCTTTTATACCTGGTACAGAGGGCACTGAGTCCCAAGGCTGTACAGAGCAGGAGTTCCTGGGCCTGGCCCACAAAACCATATTTCTCTCCTAGTTTTCCAGGCCTATGATCAGAGGTGCTGCTACGAGGTTTCTGACATCCTCTGGAGACATTTTCTCCTTTGTCTTTGCTATCAACATTTGACTCCTTGTTATTTATGCAAATTTCTGCAGCTGGTTTGAATTTTTCCCAGAAAATGGGTTTTTCTTTCTACCACATGGTCAGCCTGCAAATTTTTTAAACCCTTATGCTCTGCTTCCCTGTTAAATATAAGTTCCAGCCTCAAACTATCTTTTTGTGAATGCATATAACTGAATGCTTTCAGAATAAGCCAGGTCACATCTTGAATGTTTTGCTGCTTAGAAATTTCTTCTGCCAGATACCCTAAATGATCTTTTTCAAGTTCAAAGTTCCATGGATCTCTAGGGAAGGACAAAAATGCTGTCGGTCTTTTTTGCTAAAGCAAAGCAAGTGTGACCTTTGCACCAGTTCCCAGTCAGTTTCTCATTTCTATCTGAGACCACCGTAGCCTGGACTTCATTCATATCACTATCTGCGTTTTGGTCAAAACCATTCAAGAAGTCTCCAGGAAGTTCCAAACTTTCCCACATCTTCCTGTCTTCTTCTGAATCCTCTGAACTTTTCCAACCTCTGCCTGTTATCCAGTTTCAATGTTGCCTCCACATTTTCAGGTTATCTTTATAGCAGTAGTCCACTCCTTGTACCAGTTAGTCTGTTTTCACATTGCTATAAAGATACTACCTGAGACTGAGCATTTTATTTAAAAACAGATGTTTAATGGACTCATGATTTCACATGGCTGAGGAGGCCTCAGGAAACTTAACATCATGGCAGAAAGCAAATGGAAGCAGGCACCTTCTTTCAAGGCAGCAGGGGAGAGAGCAAAAGAGGAACAGCCAAACACTTGTAAAACAGTTAAATACTTTTTAAAAAGTTCTCATGAGAACTCACTGTCTATCATGAGAACAGTGGGGAGCCATCTCCATAATTCAATCACTCCCCACCATGTTCATCCTCTCACACATGAAGATTACAGTTTGAAATAAAAGTTGGGTGGGGGCACAGAACCAAACCATATTAGAGTTACAGGCCATTATCTTACATGAAACAAATCAGGCAGAAAAAATAAATATGGCATGTTCTCACTCATACGTGGGAGCTAAATAATGTGTATACAAGAAGGTAGAGAGTAGAATGAGAGACAATGGAGACTTGGAAAAGTAACGGGGGTAGGAAGGACATGGTGGATAAGAACGTACTTACTAGGTACAACATACATCATTTGGGTGCTGGATATCTTAAAAGCCCTCTTCACCACTATGAAATCTATGCATGTAGGAAAATTGAACTTGAATCCATTAAATTTATACAAATTAAAAAATCAATTTACATGAAAGAAAATGTGGAAAACATACATAAATAAATGTGATTTGGTAAAGTATACAAAGAAACATATCTCTGAGGTGTGCTGGATCTTTACAAAGTAATATATAAGATTAGTTTTGGGTTGTTCTACCAGACATGAATGAAAGTAAATTGAACAAATTCCAAAAAGCATAAGCAATAATATTTTGACCAAAGTTTTATTTAAACATTAATATTCTCACTATGATAACAGACAGAGATTGAAAACAAAAGATGAAGAAAAATATGAAACCAAGTTAAAGGATTTGTTGTTTTCAACTCTCTTCTTCAGTGGCAGTAAGGAAAGGCAGTCCCGATTGACACAGGTTTTTCCTAGGTTAAATGAAGAGAACTGGAATAGGTACTTTGTCCATCAGATTTTATTAGAAACCCCAGGTCCTTCATCAATATTATTTGCTAAACATGGGGTCATTTGACAGACTGTACTTTTTATCCAAATACTTTCACTTGAACTTTTAAAAGTTTTTTTCTGTAGTGTCACATGAGTGAGTGTAAAAGCCATGGAAACCAGTATTAAGAGAACTGACTACAGTTTTCAGGACTACAGAAATCTTGAAGATAATTGACTCCAACTTCCTAATTTTCCTAAATGGAAATAATGACAACCAAACAATTAAGAAATTACTTTCAGATCACATAGGAAACACAGAAATACAATAATAATTACATTTAGGTTTCCTGATTTCAAGTCTAATATCTTTAAAATCTCAACACAGTGTAGATCAGCAGGTGACTTATGTTTTGTGCATCTATGTAGGGCTGATTTCTTATATGAGTTTTCTTTTCAAATTCTGAGATTAAGTATTTTTATGAAGCATGATCTTATTGTGTTAAAAGGGAAATTTTAATTCAATGTTTATATTGTAGAAATACCTACTTTTCATTAAATATTAATTACTGGATGAAAACTAACACCTCTTCTTCCAGCTTCTGAACCATAAGGTTTGCTAGTGCTACACAGCTGTAGAAATTTAAATAACTGGCAAGTGGAGACAGGGTGAAGTTTAGCCTTTTCAAGCAAGTTTTTTTTTTTTTTTTCCTCTCTTAGCACTGACATATTGTCTCATCAACACATCTAGGAGTTTCTATTTTTGAAATGCTTCACTTATCACTTGTGGAGTGTTGAAATGGAACCTATTTTTCCCCAAAGAGAACATTCTTTAGCAAAGACAGATTGTCTCATCTGCATTAAGAAACTGTCCTTCATGAAATACTCTATTGAGACAAGCTCATGCTTTCTGCCTGCAAAACTTGACTGTTTAAAAATCAGAACTTTTCCTTAATCCTTGAATAATTATTTGTATTAGAAGCTAATAATTTAACCCTTTGGATTTACATTTCTTACAAAATCTAATTTTTTACTTAAGACAATGTCATACTTCATAAAAAGATGATTTAAGAGAGATGGGAAATGTACAGACTGATGATTGAGATTGCAAGTAAAACTCTCCTTGGGTAGTTACTGTCCCCACAACCCCCAGGCCAAAAATAAATTTCAACAGAGATTTTGTGTCACGTAAAAAATTATGTTAAAATTGAGGGATGTACAAATGGGAAGACTTTGGACAATTCTAGCAACAGATCAGCTCTAGCAAGGGAAGTTGCCTTCTCTTGGCATGGAAATGGCCGGAAGTACAGCACAGCAACTAGTCAGGAGCAAGCTCAGTCTCTGACAGCAGGGTCCAGGCTCAAATCTCAGATGAACTTCCTCCTGTCTGGGCACATTGTACAAGTCACTCTACCATAAAATTCTCAGTGTGTGTGTGTGTGTGTGTGTGTGTGTGTGTGAGCGCGCGCGTGTTTATGTACAAAATGAGAAGAATAATGGCAAATAACAACAGTTTTGTAGGCACTGAATATGCTTCGGGATACAATATGCCTAGCATATTCCACTTAGAAAGAAGTAAAATGTTCACTTGTATAATATTCATTCAGAAAGGCACAGAAGTTATAATTTAAAAGCTCAATATATTTTGACCAAATGAATTCTGTGTAATCAGTCGTGTAACCAATATTCAGATGAAAACATCAAACGTTCCCAGAAATCCACAAACCTCCCTTCGACCCTTTTTGAGTCATTACCTGTGCAAGGGTAAATGATCTCTTTACTTGTAACTCTATCAGTTTATTTTTACTGTGTTTGTTTATGTAGATGAAATCATGCAATATGTACTCTTCCATGTCTTACCTTTTTTATTCAATATCTTCCTTCCTTCCTTTTCTTTCTTTCTGTTTCTTTTCTTTTCCTTTCTTTCTTTCTCTTTCTTTCTTTCTTTTTCTTTCTCTTTCTTTTTTTCTTTCGTCTCTTTCTTTCTTTCTGTCCCTTCCTTCCTTCCTTCCTTTCTTTCTTTCTTTCTTTCTTTCTTTCTTTCTTTCTTTCTTTCATTCTTTCTTTCTTTCTCTCTCTTTCTCCCTCTCTCTTTCCTTCCTTCCTTCCTTCCTTCCTTCCTT
>NW_016107332.1:9468622-9474991 GCF_001604975.1 Cebus imitator
TTTCTTTCTTTCTTTCTTTCTTTCTTTCTTTCTTTCTTTCTTTCTTTCTTTCTTTTTCTTTTCTTCAAGATGGAGTCTCACTCTGTCACCAGGCTGGAGTGCAGTGGCATGATCTCAGTTCACTGCAACCTCCACCTCCTAGGTTCAAGCAATTCCCCTGCCTCAGCCTCCTGAGTAGCTGGAACTACAGGTGTGCACCACCACACCCAGCTATTTTATTTTGTATTTTAGTAGAGATGGGGTTTCACCATGTTGGCCAGGAAAATCTCTATCTCCTGACCTCGTGATCTGCCTGCCTCGGACTTCCAAAGTGCCTGGATTACAGGCATGAGCCACCACGCCTGGCTCAATATTTTCTAACAGGTACTCTAGAAACAACTTTTAGTTAATTAGGGGGAACATGGGGCTAACAAATAAGGAAATGTGTTTTATTTTTCTGCCGATAGTGGGGACATCAAATTCTTCCATTTTCTTCCTTACCATATACAAATAAAACAGCAATACCTACCCTAAAATTCACAAATGTAAGCCCATAATTTTATATAGCAACTGAATTATTTCATATATACACACACACACACACACACACACACACACACACACACACACACACACACACATAATGGTAAAATCCAGCCATCTAAGAGAATGAACAAAGCAAATTTATTTAAAGCATCAAATGTGGGTTGTACATAAAAAATTATGTCTAAACAATTGGCTAAAAACGTAAATGTCACAAATCCTATTTTAAATATAGCAACTTAAGAAATAATTAGAAGGGAAAGAAGGAAAGGAATGCTAGTGGAATAATTTCATTTTTCTTTTTCACTAATTACTACAAATCATACAAATTTGTTAAAGCAAAAAAAAGATTTTACTATTTTATATACTGTAAATTCAAAATAAGTATTTAGACAACTTAAAATAACAATATGAATTTTAAATATTAGGAAGTAGGCAGCGAAGGTATTTATTTCTATCAATATATTTTTATTTTCTGTTAATAGTTGAAAGTTTTTATTTCTCCCTTTCTAATTTCTATTTCATACAAATTTTTCATAACTTCTTCAGTTTCTTTGCTGCATTTCATACTAAATATTTGAACATTTTTATAGCAACTTTTTTGGATTTATCAGTCTTTTATTTGTACGGCAAATGTCACACTTAAATCTGGAAAGACAGGAGAATTCAGAGAGTTGCAGCCACGTTCTTTTTGTGTGTGTGTGTGCTTTCGGTGCTGGGGTACATATGCAGATTGTTGCATAGGTGCACACATGCCATTATGGTTACTGTCTCCTGCATCGCCCCATCACCTACATCAGGCATTTCTCCCAATGTTTTTATCTCTCCCCAACCGCCCCTCCCCCAACTGTTCCTCTCCTAGCCCCCACCCCTCAAGAGACTGAAGTTTTTGATGTTCCCCTCCCTGTTCCCATGTGTTCTCATTGTTCAACACTCACCTATGAATGAGAACATGGGGTGTTTGGTTTTTTGTTCCTGTGTCAGTTTGCTGAGAATGATGGTTTCCAGATTCATCCATGTCCATACAAAGGACATGAACTCATCCTTTTTTATGACTGCATTGTATTCCATGGTGTACATATGCCACATTTTCTTTGTCCAGTCTACCATTGATGAACACCTGGATCAGTTCCAGGTCTTTGCTATTGCAAACAGTGCCACAGTGAACATATGTGTGCATGTGTCTTTATAACAGAATGATTTATAATCCTATGGGTATATACCCAGTAATGGGATTGCTGGGTCAAATAGAATTTCTATTTCTAGATCCTTGAGGAATCACCACTCTGTTTTCCACAATGGTTGAACAAATTTATACTCCCACCAACAGCGTAAAAGTGTTTCTATTTCTCCACATCCTCTCCAGCATCTGTTTTCTCCAGATTTTTTAATGATCACCATTCTAACTGGCATGAGATGGTACCTCAATGTACTTTTGATTTGCATCTCTCTAACGACCAGTGATGATAAGGATTTTTTCATATGTTTGTTGGCCTCAGAAATGTCTTCTTTGGAGAAGTGTCTGTTCATATCTTTCACTCACTTTTGAATTTTTTTTTTCCTTGGTAAATTTGCCTTAGTTCTTTGCAGATTTGATATTAGCCATTTGTCAGATGGGTAGATTGCAAATTTTTTTCCCATTCTATTGGTTGCCACTTAACTGTGATGATTGTTTCATTTGCTGTGCAGAAAAACTTAAGTTTAATTAGATCCCATTTGTCTATTTTGGCTTTTGTTGCCATTGCTTTTGGTGTTTTAGTCATGAAGTCCTTACCTATTCCTATGTCCTGAATGGTTTTGATTAGGTTTTCTTCTAAGGTTTTTATGGCATTAGATCTTATGTTTAAATCTTTAATACATCTGGAGCGAGCTAATTTTACTGTAAGGTGTCAGGAAGGGGTCCAGTTTCTGCTTTCTGCACATGGCTATCCAGTTATCCCAACACCATTTATTAAACAAGGAATCCTTTCCCCATTGCTTATTTTTGTCAGGTTTGCCAAAGATCAGATGGTTGTAGGTGTGTGGTGTTACTTCCGAGGCCTCTGTTCTGTTCCATTGGTCTATATCACTGTTTTGGTACCAGTACCATGCTGTTTTGATTACTGTAGCCTTGTAGTATAGTTTGAAGTCACATAGCATGATACCTCCAGCTTTGTTATTTTTGCTTAGGATAATCTTGGATATACAGACTCTCTTTTGGTTCCATATGAAGTTTAAAGTGATTTTTTTCTGTGAAGAAGATCAATGGAAATTTGATGAGGATAGCATTGAATCTATAAATTACTTTGGGAAGTATGGCCATTTTCACAATATTGATTCTTCCTAACCAGGAGCATTGTATAGTGACTTTTATAATGATTTGTTACACCAAAACAGATCAATTTTTACAATTTGTGGGTGCCTCACTCTTTCTTGCAACTCACATGTATTCTCAGTTTTTGTTTTGATTTTACTCAATGTTCAATGAGTATTTTATTTTAAGAGTTTTAGATTTTAGTTTAGATGTATTTTAGTTGTCTTTGTGTGTTTTATCCACTCTACTCCTTTTGTAATGGGATGGTACAGCCTTTATTTCAAAATATATGGCTAGCAATGGTGATCTAAGTATATATATATATATGTATATATATATATATATATATATATATATATAAAACATGTAGTGATCTAAGTATATGTATATATAAAATGATATAGACATACATAAATGTATAGCTATATATTCCAATGTATTCAATAGGTATTTTGTAGATATTTATTATTGTTTTACTTGCTTTTATGTCATGAACCCATTTTCGTTCTTAGTCATCTCTTATTTATATTTTTAGGAATCCCAATTAAATGTGTTTTAAAATTGTTTTTAGCTTAGTAATCTGAATAGAAATCATGTTTGATCATTTATTTATATACAATATTGACTTTCTTATTAACATTAGATTTTTTCATTGGATGAGATCGTTTATAAGTTTCTTTTTAATGAAAGAAGTTGCCATTGCTGTTATTTCTCTCTGAAAGGGTTGTATGGCTGCTACCTCTACATACCCAAAGCAGACTAGGTGTTGTAATGCCAAAAGTGGTTTTGTTCCCTTAAGATATTGGAGTATTAAGTATCCAGTTAATGAACTAGTGCTCACTACTAGTTTATGTGTAACCAGATTCATTTTTTTTTCTTATTTCCATTTCTTTATTCATTTCTGATCATCACTTCATTCTGGCAGTCCTCCCTGCCTCTTCCAGCTCCCTCTTCCCCCATCTATTTTTTCATCAATGTGTTTCTTCAATAATGTTCTTATTCCTCTAATCTCACTTTGGAGTCTGCTTCATGTAAGACCAGGACAAACCCACTAGATAGCCTTCTAAGGCAAGGTCAAGTTACTGCACTTTGCACCTTCTAAAGAATAATGGTGATTGTCAGGCCTCTTTGGTTGTGGATGCAAGATATGTTATTGCACTTGAGACTAACAGCTTGATGCACTTCCAAGATTATGTAAAATGATACCATTTTTGAAAGGAAATAAAGGAATAAATGGCTTTCTGGAAAGCCCTGGCTGTCATATAGATGCTTACAAATATAACTTAACTACTACGTAGATGTTGTGGTGGTAAATGAATCTGTGGTAGATAAGGTTGTTTTTTTGTTTTGTTTTGTTTTGTTTTTTTTGCTTTAGAGATATGGTCTCACTATGTCATCAAAGCTGGAGTGCAGTGGCTATTCACAGGTACAAGCATCACAGCACACTGCAGCCTCAAACTCCTAGTGTCAAAGAATCCTCCCGCCTCCACCACCTAAATAGCTGGGACTATAAGCAGGTGCTGCTGCACCTACTCAAGGCTGCCTTTCCCTCAACTGACACCTACAATCTCATACAAGATACTTTATAATCAACTGTTAGGGGAGAAAAAACAAACCAAATCTGATTCATGTATCATGTATTCATATGTTCATGTATGGATCAATTCAATGTGTTTGTATAAGCTGAAAATCAGCTTCTAGTACACTATAGGGTCACACATCTGTATCCTGAGGGGCATATTGTCAGGGTAAATCTCCTAAGTGTGCAGCAATGACTAACCACTTCAATGGGTCAAGGACTGCCAGAGGTTTGGTTACACATGGACTCCTATGCTGTGACTAATGGTATGGCTGATTGTTCAGGGATTGTTTATTAGGTAAGACAATTTATAAGTTTATTTTTAATAAAAAAAGTTTCCATTGCTGTTTTTTCTCTCTGAAAGTGTTGTATAGTTGTTCCCTCTAAATACCCATTGCAGACTAGGTGTTGTAATGCCAGTTAGAGATTTTGTCCGTTTATGATATTATATTATCATACATACTCCAGCATCAGAGAGGTCGGGAAGAAGTGAGATGTATAAATTTTTGACAAGTAGAGATGGAGGATAAGGATAAGAGGCATGAACATGGATCTATGAAAGAGCATTAAGTGACTGCTATTCCTGAGTGTTAGATGTATCAGGAGGAGAGCTAATAAAGAGCCATGCTACAATACTATCCCTCAAAACAATCAACTGGGACATATGTGACAAATTGATTATATCAGATGCCATCCACCCACCTAAAACATATTTTAGGTAGTTTTTCCTGGGACTCAAGCATATTTACAATGTGGGTTGGTTTTTCTGGCTCACAGTGTCTTTACTAGCACTGCTATCTAAATGCTCACAGTCTCTGACTTGCTGACATAAAATTGCCCATGACATTGTCTCTGACCAAGTGATTCATTGTGTGGCCAAAAGATATGAAAATTGGCAAGTGAAAATGGAAAGTACTGGTTATGTCACATACTGAACTATACAAAATTTGCTAATCTTATAGAACAGGAGACTAGCCCTAAAATACTTTATATAAAGTGCCAATTTTGAGAAAAATCCTGTGAACTTGGTGTACTGTCCACTAGGATGCAGTGTGTACTATAGACAAATGATGTTTTTTGCTCAAAAGGAAAATCACATGAATCCAGAAACCATGGGTGAGTGAACATTGCAGTGGGTCACTTACCATCACTCCCAATGTTTGTGCTTTCTGCTTTTGAAACTCAAAGTTCTATCAGTCCAGAGATCTTCATTCCAGTGAGGGAAGTTTCCACCCACGTTATAGTAGACATTTCACTAAACTTAAGCTCCTCTGTTGCTATGTTATTTTGTTACCTTCATGTCAGGAAAGCAGTAGGGGAAAAGGAACTGTCTAGTTCAGAGGGTAATTAATCCTGTTCACCATGAAGATGAATGGGGGCAACTGATTTGTGCATTAAGAACAATTATAGTACGCCATGGCCCATTTCAGCTCTAAATGGGAAATTGCAACACTCATAGCCTAAGTAAAATTATGAAAACCAGGATATTATGCAACAAAGTAAGCCGCTTAGACAAGAAGCGGCCGGTTGAGGCCAAGGGAAACCTTAAACGGGTGAAAGAGGGAGGAGAAAATGAATGTAGCCTTGGTACCAACTATAACAACAGTGCTTTTTTGCATCTCATTAACCTCTCCTTTTATATATATCCACTGAATTATGATGAATAGGCACCGCAAAATAAAACAGTTTGATTGGAATATACTTAATGTAAAATATAATGGGCCATCACGAGTGCAAGTGATTCCGGAAGCAGACACATGAAATGCTCAGCCCAGGACACTTCATCACTCTTACGCTGCTGCTCTGCTTCTAATTGCAAGAACCTGGGACTCTCCTGAGGCCTGTCTTCAAGCTGCTTTCTCCCCATGCACAAATCGTTGGAGCTTCCTAAAGATTTACATCTTCCATGTTGGCCTGTAGGAGATGACTGACTATTGTAGCAGTATAAAAGCTTATTTCCTTAAGTTGAGTAAGA
>NW_016107332.1:9475326-9499751 GCF_001604975.1 Cebus imitator
CCTATGAGTGAGAACATGCGGTGTTTGATCTTCTGCTCTTCTGTCAGTCTGCTGAGAATGATGGTTTCCAGGTTCATCCATGTCCCTACAAAGGACACAGACTCATCGTTTTTGATGGCTGCATAATATTCCATGGTATATATGTGCCACATTTTCCCCATCCATTCTATCGTCGATGGGCATTTGGGTTGGTTCCAGGTCTTTGCTATTGTAAACAGAAGCACATGAGTCTTAATTTATACTCCGGACTTCCCCTGCAAAGTCAGGCTGAAGCTACACTCCATGGCACTTTGATTAAAATCACCCCCATCCTGGACTTTGTCCCCTTGCCTGTCCTGCTTTATTCACTACCTTACTGGTTTCCCTCTTGCACATAAATTCTCAAGAGGTGTTTCCAGCAAATGCACCCTGACATTACTTATTACAATGAGCACAATTATCAAGACACAATTTTGAACAAGACAGACATGATCCATCTCTTACTAGAGATCATTTCATAATGAGGCTTAGCAGTTAATTATGGATTTTAGTAATTTTAATGCAGGTCAGAAACAGCCAACTGCCGTGACTAATCACTGGGGCATTTTTAGATTAAATGATCAAATATGACAGTTTCATCTCTATTCTTCTCCCACCAAGGTGCAGACTGTTGCTGTGCTCACTTCTAGCACAAAGCAGTGAGTGTGTGCTTGGGGGACCAAGGAGTGTACAGTGTCTTTTAAATAGCTATTCTTTCATTCTTAGTGGAATGCACGTAATAATTATCTGAAGATAAATTATAGTTACACCCTATCCAGAAATACTTCATGGTCTCTCACCTAAGACCACTGAAGGCAGGCTGTTATAATTTAGAAATTATACCCACATACAAGGTAAGACAATTTATAAGTTTATTTTTAATAAAAATATTATTTATGTTTATTTATGCATATTTTTAACACAAAAAATTTTTTCCATAGCTGGTTTTTCTCTCTGAAAGTGTTATATAGTTGTGCCCTCTAAATACCCAATGCAATATAACATATCAAATTAGCTTGTCATATCAAATTAACATAAATTTGATAAGACAACAAGTAATTGCCTATCTAGTAGAAAATTTTAGACAATAACAGAAAAATGACATTGCTTGTCAACATGACAGAAAGAAAAGACCAAGAAAACCCCATTACAACAAAATGCTCTAACTGGATGGGAAAACACACAGCAGGACAAAAACAATTTGAATAAGAAAACATGGCTATATCAATATAAAGTACTCGTACCCGTTTATTAGAAATAATGAGGAATTACTATGTAATGCCATGTGAATGGTTAAGCAAACAATCAAGAAGATATTTTATGCATAAATTTGTAAGCCTGAAAAAACATAGTCAAGAAATGTATAAAGTTGAGAAAATTTATACATAAAATGTATAAATTTTATGGTTAATCATGGTATAATTTCTTACACACACACATACACACACAAATAGACACAGACACACACGAATATGATTATTTCATTGCAAAATGTGAAAACAAAACTTTAAATTATTTGAAAGATAATATATGAAAACTATATTCTTAATTTGAGTATATCAAATACATTTTTAAGCAACACACCAACAGCAAACCTACATAGACAAAACATGTAAGTTTAATATTATTTAAAATTATACATAGTAATCCATACATCAGAAACAAATAGATCAGATGAAAATGTAGCTACAGATGGGGAGCTATAAGAAATTTGTTGTCCCTGGGTATCCATAAGGGATCGGGTGTAGGACTCCTACAGATATCAAAATTCAAGGATGCTCAAATCCCTGATATAAAATGGCATCCTATTTGCATAAAACCTACACACATTCTCCCTTATATTTTAAATAATCCCTAGATGACTTATGATATTTAATACAATGTAAATGTTATGGAAATAGTTGTATTTTTTGGAAAATAATAATAAGAAAAAAGAAGTCTTTGTATGTTCAATGTAGACACAACTATCCAATAAAAAATATTTTCTATCTACTGTTGATTGAATCTGGGAATGCAGAAGATGAATGTAGAAGATAACTATCACAGATAGAGAGGGATGACTATATTTCCAAAGCCTGTGCAAATAATACAAAGAAACTCCACAGATAAATAAGAGGTAAAACAAAATATGCTGAGACAACTAAGAGAAAATAAAAAGAGAAGGCAAACATATATATAAAAGAAGTTCTTCTGCCTAGAAATTCTGTGAACAAATATGCACATATATTGACATATCATTTTATAACCATTAGATTGGCAACAGTTAAACTGTGAGGCAAATTACACTTTGATAGTGATATGCAGAAATGAGAATTCTCATATACACACTGTAGACAACAATTGTGCCATATTAACAAATCTGTAAGTTGTAACAACCTTATCACATACGTATAAGAGAAAGAGACCTGTGCATATTTTTTAACCTATTGTTATAACAGTTACAACCTGGAAAAAAATCATATTCACTGCCGGAGGAAGAGATAAATGGTTACTGTCTCTGTCTACATTAAGAAATAACATGTATAGTTAGTCCCTAAGAAATTTCACAAAGGTACATATATAAGAATATACATAGTATCATTTTATAATATCAAAAATTTGGGCCCAATATATATGTTTTTAATAGAATGCTTTAAATTTATAACTGATGCTAAAAATTGTGCATATTTGTGGGGTACAAAGTGATGTTTCAATGCATATATACATAGTATAATAATCAAATCAGGATAATTACCACATCTGATTTAAACATTTGACGTTTCTTTGTTGTGACAACACTCAAATTCTTTTCTAGCCAACTTCCTGAAATATACAATACACCATCATTTGCTATAATCACTCTACTGTATAATAGAACAAAAAAGATATTCTTCCTAACAGTAGCTTTGTAGCCAATGAGCAAACTCTTTCAATCCCTCTCTCCCCACCATACTCCCCAGCTTCTCATAACCACTCCAATTTTACTACTTCTATGATTTTTTTTCTCTGAATTCATTTATTTAGAGGTAAAACACAGCCATTCAAAATTGTGGAATACAACACACACAGAATAAGGTTGGGGAATTAAGCTAAATTTTTATATTCCATTCACATTAATAAATACTTTTAAAGAAGAAAATGTAGATTTTAAAAGCTTCATTAGACACTAGTGACACATACAAATAACTAAACTGTCTACTTAGAAGAATCTACTTCCTTAGATTCTAGATATGAGTCAGATCATGATGTATTTGTCTTTCTGTGCTTGGCTTATTCCACTTAGCATAATGTCCTCTAGATTCATAGATGTTCTGCTATGACAGGATTTTAACCTGTCTTATGACTGAATGGTATTCCATTATATAGGTGTATTCCATTGTGTGTATACATACACACACACATACAGACATGTATATATACACATATATACATATATATGATATACACATATATACACACATACATATATATGTTACACACACACATACGCACACAAACGTGTCACATTTTTTGGTCCATTCGTTGTTAGATGGGTATTTAGGTTGACTCTGTATGTTGGCTATTGTAAATAACACTGCCATAAATATGAGTATTCAGACATCTCTTTGGGGTTACAATTTTCTTTGTTTTGGATATATACCCAGTAATTAAATTAAATAATGTGGTAATTCTGTTTTTAATTTTTTGAGAAACCTTCCTACTATTTTCCATAATGGCTGTACTAATTTATATTCCCACCAACAGCATGTAAGAGTTCCCTTTTCTCTGAATCCTTGCTAGCATTTATTATTTTTTGTATTTTTGATAGAGTCTCTTATAACCTAATACTTCACTGTGGTTTTAATTTGCATTTTCTATAGTGATTAGTGATGTTGAACATTTTTTCATATGTTGAACATGTGTTTCAAATGCTGAACATTTCTGCTGGCCATTTGTACGTTTTCTTTTGAGAAATGTATATTCAAGCCTTTAGCCATTTTTAATTTGAACTATGTATATTTATTTCTATTGATTTGCTTGAGTTTCCTATATAGTATAAATATTAACACTTTTTCAGATGCATAATTTGCGTATACTTCTCTCATTTTATAGATTGTCTCTTCACTTTTTTATTGTTTTCTTTGCTCTACAGAAAAAGAAAAAAAAACTACAGATCAATATTCTTGATGTACAAATCCTTAACAGAACACTAGCAAGACAAATTCAACAACATATTAAAAAGATCATATACCATGTTCACATGAGATTTATCTCACAGATGCAAGAATTGTTCAATATATGCAAACCAATAAATGTAATATATTAACAAATTTACTGACAAAAATTATATAATCATTTCAGTAGATGCTGAAAAACATTCAATGCAATTTTAAATCCCTTCATAGTAAACATCTTCAGTGAACTGAATCTAGAAGATACATACGTCCATCCAATAAAGGCTATATATGACAAACCTACAACTAGCATACTGAACAGTAAAAGTTGAAGTCTTATCTTCTGAGATCTGAAACATGACAAGGATGTCAATTTTTACTTAACATAGTACTGGAAGTTCTAGCCAGAACAATATGCAAGATAAAAAAATAAAGGACACCCAGATTGGAAAGGGGGGAATCAAATTGTTCCTGTTTGCAAATGACATGATGATATATAGAGAAAAACGTTAAAGATTCCACCAAAAAAAAAAAAAGGTAGAAATAATAAATAAACTTAGTAAAGTTGCAGGATACAAAATCAACATACAAATCAATACCATTTCTTTTTTTTTATTGTACTTTAGGTCTGGGGTACATGTGCAGATCATGCAGGATTATTGCATAGGTACACGCATGGCAATGTGGTTTGCTGCCTCCATTCCCCCATCACCTACATCTGGCATTTCTCCCCATGTTATCCCTCCCTGACTTCCCCCCCGCTGCTGTCCCTCCCTTGGCCCCCACCAATAGACCCCAGTAAGTGATGCTCCCCTCCCTGTGTCCATGTGTTCTCATTGTTCATCATCCGCCTGTAAGTGAGAACATTTCTGTTCTTGTGTCAGTTTGCTGAGAATTATGGTCTCCAGATTCAACCATGTCCCTACAAAGGACACAAACTCATCAATAGCAATTCTGTATGTCAGTAGCACACTATTGGTAAAACAAGTCAGGAAAGAAATTTAATTCACAATAGCTATGAAAAAAATACCTAGAAATAGATTTTGCCAAGGAGGTGAAAAGATCTATGCAATGAAAACTAGAAAACATTGATGAAAAAATTTGAAGAAAGCACAAATAAATGAAAAGACATCTTGTATTCATGGATTGGGGGAATTAATGTTGTTAACGTTCTTAAAATGTCCATACTACTCAAAGAAAGCTACACATTCCATGTAATCTCTATCAAAATACCAACGATATTATTCTGCCAAAGAAAAAAAAATTCCTATAACGTGTGTGGAAACGCAAAAGACACTGGATAGCCAAATTAAACCTGAGCAAAACTAACAAGGTAGAGGCATCATGAAACTCCCTGACTCCAAACATAGTAACCAAAATAGCATAAAATTGGGTATAGTAACTAAAATAACATGGTCCTGACACATACACACACATAAAAAAATCAAACATATAGACAAAAGGAACTAAGTAGAAAATTCAGAAATAAATCTATGCATGTATAGCCCCCTGATTTTTGATAAACACACCAAGAACATACTCTGGGGAATGGACAGTCTTTTCAAAAAATGATGTGGGGGAAACTGGATATCCATGTGTGGAACAGTAAAACTAGGCGCCTATCTTTCACTGTATACAAAAATCAACTCCAATGGATTAAAGACTTAAATGTAAGACTCACAGCTATGAAATTACTAGAAGAAAACAAAAAGGAAATGCTACCTTAAAATGGACTGGGTAATGATTTTTTTAGATAGGATGTCAGAGGTACAAGCAATTGAAGCAAAAATAGACTAACTTATATATTTATTTGTACTCTTCTCAGGGCATTGTGTATGTTAAGTCTTCACAAAAACACTGTGTGGTAATTTTAGACAGTGTCTGACATATACCAAAAGAAAACTAAGGCACAAAGGCACTCAGGATACTGCCCAAAGCTGCTCATCAAATGAAAGTAGAGTTGGACCATAAACCCAGTCACCATGGCTATAGAACACATTATTTTAGCCATTATGGAAATATTCATTATGAGTATGAGGACTAAACAGTGATTTATTTGTGCAAGAACATACTGTATAGTATTTGAAATAATTAAAATTATGTTACATGTATTAACCTTGACTAACCTCAAGGTTTATGTGAGGCAAAAATAAAATATAGTAGAAAGTGAGCTATAGAATATGAACATGTATGTTTAAAAATTTTCAAAACAAAACAAGGTAATCTACAAATATGTACATATTTTTTTAAAGAAAATGACATGTGGGTAATAAGCAATGCATTAAGTTTGGGTGTAATTCTGAAGTGGTGTTGGGACCAGAGAATACAATTAGGAAGAGGTACATAAAGGCTTTAATAAAATGTTTACTTTTTAGATAAAGAAAGAATCGCTGACTCATGCATTAAAAAGGACTGTAAAATGTAAAAAGCACTGTAGAAGAGAAAACATATTAATCATTTATGTGAATATTTCATAATTCACCGACTCAGAATGTCAGAATGCCAAAAAGTGGGAGGAAACATTTTCAATTCATTAAAGGGAAATTGAAAGGCTTCCAGGTGTTGTGTTTATATTGGGAGCACTGGACATGAAACTATCATGTCACAGATGAGCTCATCTGAGAATGAGATGCTCTCACATGTTTCCACAGAAACTTAGCCAAAGGCATGCTTCAAATAATTTGGATTAATAACAGTCTATATAGATCAACAATATTAGATGATGACTAAGGAAAATGATGTAAGGTTTATGATATAAGAAAAAAATAATGCAGAATTCATTGAGCTCAGAAAATCAGCATACTTCTTTCATAAACTTCCATCAGTAGGTAGAATGAAATTTGAGAAAACTATCACTGTAAAGATGTGTTAGAAGTGAGGCATCCATGGAAAATATTATGAAGCTATAAAGTGAGACAAGGATCAGATAAAAGGGCACCACAGTGTCATGATAAGCAATCAGAATTAAGAAAAAGCCAACAGAAGAAAGTAGATATTGATATGATACAACAGTGGTTAAAAGTACATGCATAAAAATGCTTTTCTAGTGCAAAACATAGGTTTTCCACTAGAAGACACTGCAGTGCAACAAGCTGTACTGCATTAACTTCCTGAAACAAAATTGTAAGAACAAAAACACTAAATATAGATAACCCAATTTATAATAGAATTAGAAAGAGTTCTAAGTTTCTAATAGAGATGGCACTTTATTTTTAACAATATGGAGCTGAAGTATGATAATTGGAGAAGAATCAGAATATAAAAATCAATGACAGATAGAGAAGACTTGAAAAATATAAACGAGCTACAAGAATGAGGATCTGTTATAAGTAAGCATTACACACACATACACACACACACTATATGAGAAAACTAGATATAAATATTCATATCTCATTAAAAAATCCTAATATAGTTAGATGTAGATAGTACAAGGTTGGCAATCTGAAGTTTTAGGCCCTTGGGCTTTTTTAACTCATTGGTTTATTTAGCATATACTTTTCAAGGAATTCATGATACCTTGATTTATAATCCAAGGTGACCAATGCTCTAGGCATCATATCTACATTTCAGCTATGTAATCTCAAGAAATCTATCTAAAGTATCACCTAATATTCCTGCTGACATCTCATTTATTAGAACTTAGTCATATGACCAAAGACCAGGTCTGTTGCAGTCTGTCAAAAAACATTTTTGTATCATAAATAATTGCTTTTTGGATGTCAATAAAAGATGGCTAGTAAGTAAAATACATGATATTTTCTCTGAAGAAAAATGGAGGTCATGTGCTTGGAGTGGACCCCAGAGATGGCATCAAATATCTTGGCAATGATGGGTGCAGAACTGTCCATTTACTACTATTTCAAATGGTATATATTTTTATACTTAAGAGACATATATAAATGATATTAACTTTTATAAATTAATTTGAGAAGGTTGGCACAGTGATGCATGCACCTGCAGCTGGAGAGGTTGAGGAGAGAGTATCCCTTGAGCCCTGTGGTTTAAGATTACCCGAGGTAACATTGTGAGAACTCCTCCATGTCAATAATAATAATAACAATAATAATAAACAATTAAAGATTTGAAAATGCATTGAGTACACGAAACATACCAAACATCATAGCTTAAGGTGGCCTACCATTAATGTGTTCAGAACACTTACATGAGTCTGCAGTTAGGCAGAATTACCTAATGCAAAGCCTTTTTAAAATAATAAAGTGTTAAATATCTCATGTAATTTATTGAATACTTCACTGTAAATGGAAAACAGAATGGTCATATTGGTACCATGATAAAGCCAAAAATTGTGAATCAAACCATTGTAGTTGAGGACTGGCTATAGAGACACATACACACACACTATGTAGTGCTACCAAGTTTTACTTCAGGACTGAGACTACTTTCATCAACTGCACTAGCAGAGTGAGTACGTATATGACTGTCTCAGTTGAGCATCACCCTGTACAGATGCTTCACACAATGTCATGTCTTCCTCCCTCTGAAGAGAGCCCATGTTTATTGTCTCATCTAGGTGGGGATAAGGAGAATGGTATAAAGGTCTAGCCCCTGCACATAAAGCCATTAAATCTCTGATGATACTTCTGTTTTAACTGAATTCAACTCTTCTCTCCACACATTCTGACTTCCTTCTCTTCCTTCTAGGGTTATCCCTTAAGGAACTCCCCAATACATTTTTCCTTAGTGCAATTACTCATTTCAAAGTCAATCTTCCAGAAAACCACCTCAGAAAAAGAGGTCTAATGTCTATGTGTTCACAAAAGTTTAATTAATTATTAGATTAAAAATTGCATAAAAATTGGAAGTGTTTAATGACAAATTATTGAAGAACACACTTATTAAAAAAGCTATTTTTGTTTTCATAATTATACATGAACATTGCTTAATTTTGCAAGTGTTTCCCTATTTAAGATTTTGTTAGAGGAACTAAGAAAAATCTAATATATTTCAAACTGCTGTATAAATTATAGGTATCATAGCTGAATTATTAATTCCAGAAGTGTTAAAATGCAAGACAGTTTGGAGGGAAGAAGGGGCGCTAAATAAATCAATGGTGATTTTAATAAACTAGAAACTTTAAGGTACTAAATCTGTCTGCATCTGATCTGAATTGCAATTACTTGTCAAAAATTCATCCATCATCACAAACTCCAAACAAACTTTCCTGGCAGCAGATGTTTGAGAAAAGCTATTTTGTATGGCAAATTTTTCTTGTGGTTTACAACATCCTCAAAAATGAAAAAAATTTCTGGGAACAATTGTGTACAACTCAGCAATAACCTGTTAGGTACAAAAAAATCATGGTTTACCTGCTTTGCATAATACATGCCCTATACAGAAACCATTCATTCACAAATAAATGATTTGACTTCCATTGTTTCTAACATGCATAAACATTTATTTTAGTATCTTATAGGAATACATGGAAATGTATATGTTGATAATAAATTTGAGGAAACAATCTAATTTCTTAGCGTTTTTCACTTTTAAAAGATTGTAAATTTTATTTAGATCAAATGAATTGAAATAGCAGTACTTTGTTCTTTCTATTGATAACTTGGAAGGGTCCCAGTAACAGCATCTATAACAACTTCATAAAAGCTGTAATTAGGGAGGGTTGTTACTGGTTAAAAAGCAATCTATTTTTTTTAACCTTAACTCCTTCATGTTTATCCTTTCACTGAAAATACTGCCAGTTTTTTAAGATTTTGTTGCCAGAAAGTACATTTCTAATTTGACTTTTATCTAAAAGTTGTTATAAGTAAGCATACTGCCTGCTACATAGTACATTTTCTAATACTGTTTTATCGATTCGCTTACACACGGAATGCATGAATGTTTTTGTCCATTTTTTACTCATAACATTGTTTTTAAAATATTTATCATTTTGTGAGCCAAAACATATAAAAATGTCTCCTATAATTCAGTAATGAAAAGACAAATATTTCCAATAAAAACATGGAAAATAATTTTAAATAAAATTCTCAAGGATTTACAAATATCAAAAAACAAAAATATAAAAAGTACTTAACCTTCTCACTGTGATAACTTTAGTTATTTTATACTAAAGTGAAGTATAATTGAATGTTGCTAAAAATAGGCAACATAGGGTTTCTTATGATGATAGACGTAGTCTGTATACTACCTTTCTCATGTCAATATTCTAGATGTGTTATTGTCCAACATGTTCAATTAGGGAAAACTGATAAAGATTACACAGAATTTCTTTGAGTTATTTTTTTTTCCAATTTTATGTGAATGTAAGATTATCTTGAAAGAATAATTCAGAAAGTAAATAAGAAACTAGAAATAATGAACAGCTTAAATCTACTTAAGTAGCAAAAATGTCATAACAAAGCTTGAGCAGAAATCAGTGAAGTGGATAATAGACAAACAAGACAAAATTAGCAAGGAGAAAAAGTAGTACTTTGAAAAGATCAATAACACTGAAAAACTTCTAACTGCTTTGAGAAAGCCAAAGAAAGAGGGTGTGAGACAAATAGGAATGTATGAACCACTTTTGACAAACAAATTTTACAACTTAAAAAAGTGTAAATTTAAGATAAAAGAAGAAAATTTTAATTTTTATTTTTTAAAATTTTAGATTCAGGGGGTCTATGTGCAAACGTTTACATGAATATTACCTGTGTAATGCTGGGTACTGGGCTTCCAGTGCAGTCATCATCCAAATATGAACAGTGTATCCATTAGTAATTTTGGAGAGTTCCCAGTGTCTATTATCTCCGTCTTTATGTCCACATGTATCCACTGTTTAGCTCTCACTTATAAGTGAGAAAAACTGTTATATATGTCTATATATATATATATATATATATATATATATATATATAATGTTAGGAAAGGAGGGAATTTTGCTCCAGGAAAGGAAGGAACACATAGACACTATTTCCATGAAGTCAGCATTAACTTGAAAAAAGACACTGAACAAAAGTATTATAAATTATTTATAGATCAATTGCTTTCATAAATACAAATGCTTAACAAATTAAAAAGTAATCAAAGTCCGTAATATTTAAAGAGGTTTATATTTTATGGCTAAAAGCTATTTTTCCCAGGAACATGAATTTGTGCTAACATGCACATATTTCTTAATGTATTTCACTAAAGTAATAAAATAAATAATATAATTATCTCAATAAATAAATTTGTCATAATTTACATCCCATTCATGTTAAGTGTCCTGAGCAAGTTAGGAAGAAAACCAAATTCTTCAATTCAATAAATTGCATCCATTAAAACCCTACAGCTACTATGCTGTAATTCTGAAATGATAAATGTTTCCCTTAATGCAGTGATGAAGTCAGGCATATAGGCACCTAGAATTTTTTTCAACAATGTACTAGAGAAATTATCCATTGCATTAAAGCAAGAAAAACAAATTAAAGGCATATATATTGAAAAGGAAGCAGCAAAACATTATTTTCACAGATGAAATGATTATTTACATAAAAAATCCTAAGGAATCTGCAAGATAAATATAAAAGGTAATTAGTGAATCTAAAAATGTTCCAGGTAAAAAGTCAAATCAATGTTAAAAAATGTATTTCATTTTTATGCAAGCTTTAAACCTTTTAAAATTAAAGATGTTTTAAAATATCTTACAATAATATCAGAAAGCATAAGTTAAAAGTAGTACATTTCATAAAATATTTCCATGATTGCTAAAACTGCAAAACATTGTTGAGAGAAATTAATGAAGATCTAAATAAAACAGAATAATCACATGTGTATCAATTGGACCCGCAATGGATTAAGTTGTTATCTCCCAAATAAAAATTGCTTTTTAACATAGAATATCTTTCTTATAGAAATTAATGATCTTATATTTACATTAAAAATGCAAAAGTTCTGAATTGCTGAAAAAACTTGAAAAATTAAAGTTGAAACATTTGTACTACTTTACATCAAGATTCTGCAAAACTACATAGTCAAGAGAGTGCTGTTTTTATTATAACTAAAAATTGTTAGTGGAAGAGTTTCAGAAGTAAAACTGCAAATATAGAAGCAATTGACTTTAACAAAGATGCCAATGCAATTCTGTAGAGAAATAGATAATTTTAAATTTTACTGTAACAGATTAATTTCTATATGGAATAAATGACCTTTATTTTTACACAACACACATATTACAGAAGTCTCACAAACTTAAATTTGGGGTTTAAAATGTTACAGCTTCTAAAAGAATACAGAAAATGTTTTTGTTTCCTCTGTGTAGGCAACAATTTCTAAATCTAAACCCAAAAAGCAGCAGCAGCAAAATTATAAATCAGGTCTCATTAAAATTAAAACTTCTTATGGGGACTCTCATTCATTGTTGGTGATAAATGCAAAATAGTGCAATCACTTCGGAAGACAATTTGACTGTATCTTTTGAAACTAAACATGCACTTACCACACAAGCCAGCAAGCATGTTCTTTGGTATTTATCTACGAACAAGATTATATTTATCCTTACAAAGAGTTTATTCATAATTTCCCAAGTTTGGAATGCATCAAGATGTCCTTCAATAGGTGAAAAGATAAATACTCTATGGTATACTCATACAATGAAATATTATTTTGTGTAAATAAATGAACTATGAAAACACTCAAATACATGGGTGATCTTAAATGCCCATGTGAAAGAGTTTCTTAAGTGAAAGAAACCAATTTGACTACATACTGCATGATTCCACTGTATGATATTCTGAAAAAGGCAAAACTATGGAGACAATAAAAGTCGGGGGCTGAGGGAAAGATGAATAGGTGAATAGGTGGCACACAGGGAATTTTTAGAGCAGTAGAACTATTGTGTATAATTTTGTTGTTTTATTTATGTATTTATTTACTTTTTTGGTAACAAGGTCTCACTCTGTTTCCCAGGCTTGAGGGCAGTGGCACAATCTCAGCTCACTGAAACACATGCCCCCCAGCTGAGGCGATCTTTCCACCTCAGCCTCTGGAGAAGGTGGGACCACAGAGTCACACGACCACACTTAGCTAACTTTTGTATTTTTGGTAGAATTAGGGTTTCACCATGTTACCCAGGCTAATCTCAAACTCCTGAGATCAAGCAATCTGTGTGTGTTGGCCTCCCCAAGTTCTGGGATTACAAGTATGAGCCACTGTGCCTGGCCAATTGTGTTAAGATATTCTAATGGTGGATACATGGCCTTATATATTTGACCAAACCTATAGAATATATAATAAAATAGTGAATCTTAATGTAAACTGTAGTCTAGTTTATACTGAGGTGTCAATGTTGGTTTGTGAAATGTAACAGATGTACCACAATGATGTGGGTATTGATAGTATGGGAGGCTTTGTGTGTGAGTGGGAAGGAGATATAGGGAATCCTCCATTTTGCTTTGAACCAAAAACTGCTCTAAAAATTAAAGTCTATTAAGTTTTTAAAATTTTTTTGAGAAAGGGTCTCCCTCTGTCACCCAGGTTGGAGTGCAGTGGAGCAATCTCTGCTCACTGCAATCTCCACCTCTTGGGTTCAAGCAATTCTCCTGCCTCAGCCTCCCAAGTATCTGGGACTACAGGTGCACCTCACCATGCCCAGCTAATTTTTGTATTTTTAGTAGAAACAGGGTTTTGCCTGTTGGCCAGGCTGGTCTCGAGTTCCTGAACTCAGGTGATCCACCCGCCTTGGCCTCTCAAAGTGCTGGGATTACAGGTGTGAGCCACGACACCTGGCCTAATTTATTTAAATTAACTTACCCTGATTAAAATTCATCCAAAACCACTATAAAGAAAATAAATAAAGTAGACAAAACAAATGCTGAATATTTGTAAAGCACAAACTAGTAAAAGAACTTGTGATCAGAAAACAAATAATTTCTCCAATTCAGGCTAAGACAAGGAAAGCTCAAAATGAGGCTGCAATAACTTTTTCTCTACAGGTTGAACTTTCTTATCCCAAAAACCTGAAATCAAAAACACTCCAAAATCCAAAGTTTTCGAATGCTGACATGATGCCACAATTGAAATATTCCACACTTAACCACATGGGACCAGTCACAGTCCAAACACAGTCTACACTTCGTTTCATACACAAAATTATTTAAGACATTGTAAAACATTACATTCAGGCTATGCATTTAAAGTGCACATAAAACATAAACAACTTCTTTGTTTAGACTTGGGTTCCATCCCCAAGATATGTATGTATGTATGTATGTATGTATCTATCTGTCATCTATCTAACTATTCGAATATTCCAAAATTAAAAAAAAATCTAAAATCCAAAACAATTATGATCCCATGCATTTCAGATAAGAGCTGTTCAATCTGTCGAAAATAAAAGTAATACTCAAAACCCTTTATTAAGGTAGAATACTAATTGTTAAACCAACAAGTGCTAAAACCAGTGGGTGAAAGATTGATGAAAAATCATATTTTCATAATTTTAAAACAGAATCCTTGATATTAGTTATCAATTATAAAGGGGGAAATAACTTTACTACAATGGGAAAACACTGAGATTACAACTTTAATCACATGACTATTGTTAGCATTATCTATAATAAGGTAAACAAAATCACATTCTTTCAATGATGCACTAAGAAAGCCAATTT
This sequence comes from Cebus imitator, assembly GCF_001604975.1. Taxonomy (NCBI): domain Eukaryota; kingdom Metazoa; phylum Chordata; class Mammalia; order Primates; family Cebidae; genus Cebus; species Cebus imitator. The sequence continues at coordinate 9,490,082 of NW_016107332.1, forward strand.
TATGTTTGCTAAAGCATGTAAAACTTAAATTTAAGCATAAAGAACTATGAGAAACACCAAAGTTGAGAAATATTTTATAAAATAATTGCCTAGCTCAGAAAAGATAAAGGACCAGAAAGTATTCCAGATTAAATTATCAATATACAAATGTAATGCATTATTTGAGGCTGGATCCTGGGCTGAAAAAAAGTATAGCTCTTCATTTTACTCTGAAACAGTTACATTTAAAATGTACTCTGGATTAGGTAATAATATTGTATCAATGTTACATTTTCTAATTTTGATTACTGTACTGTGATTCATGCATTGAACATTGGGATTAATGTCCTTATTGGTTAATAACAAATGTGAGTAAATGGCAGCAAATGATGATGTTTGTAACTTATTCTCAAATGGCACTCTTGCCTTAGCATAGTAGTACCAGACTGTAAACATGACAGTGCAAACTAAAACCATGCAAAGCAACCTTAAAACTAAATAGGAAAAATTAATATTCTGAGGTCTTTAAACATTATAGATATAATATTAAAGTTATCTTATACTTAGAAATGTATATTAAAATAGTAAAATGCATATGTATGTTATACACCATAATTTAAAATATTAGCAAAATATGCAATCAATTTATTTTATTCCTCTCTATAAACTTTATCAAGAGCAATTTGAACAGTGCTTATCTTTTCTCAATTTGTAATTTACATGCAAGTGATCACCATTTTTATAACTTACTGAATTATTCTACTTCCTAAATTTGAATTTACTTCTAACATATTATCCTTTGCATTTTCAATATCATGAAATACCTCTGAGAGATTTTTTTGTTTTGTTTTGTTTTGGTTTGGGTTTTTTTTTTTTTTTTTTTTTTTTTTCTTTCTTTCCTTCTCTCTCTCTCTCTTTTTCCCTCCCTCCCTCCCTCCCTTCCTTCCTTCCTTACTTCTCTTTTCCTTTCTTTGAGGTGGCATCTCATCCTGTCACCCAGACTGTAGTGCAATTGGCACAGTCTCGGCTCACTGTAACCTCCACCTCCTGAGTTCAAATGATTCTCCTGCTTAAGTCTTCTGAGTAGCTGGATTACAGGTACCCACCACTACGTCCAGCCAATTTTTGTATTTTTAGTAGAGAAGGGATTTCACCATACTGGCTAGGCTGGTCTCCAACTCCTGATCTCATGATCCGCCTGCCTCAGCCTCCCAAAATGCTGGGATTACAGGCGTGAGCCACCACATCCGGCAGAGAGTTTTTTTTAATGTGACTTTTTTGTTTGCCAGTTTTACTCTGGGACATCATCACCCCTTCTGTCATAACCACTGGTCTCATTTATGTAGATAAATTTGTCTTCACTAAATTCCTGTGGCTGCATATCTTAAATCTTGGTCATCTATTTATTCTAATTTCCACGGTTATCTATTGTTTCTTCAATTTCTTCATTTTTGTTCAATTTGAGTTTCATGCTAGCATCATCATTCTTCATTATTTGCTATACTTCCAGCTCTGTTGGTCAATTCCTTCTTTCAATAACCCAATTGTATAAAATGCCACATGGGTTTATCACTGGGAAACTAAAAAGTGACACAACCCCACACACTTCTGTATCTGTGCATGAAATAAATAATGGATACACTGTGAAAAAATCACTGAAAATCATTGAAAGAAGTAAAATAGTTGGTCACTGACCATGATATATGCTTCTATTATTCACAAGGTGACTTATGGACTGAAGAGCTAATGGAAAGCTTACTTATACTTGTGCAATTAATCAAGGTTAATATCCCACTGCAACTGAAATTTAAACTGCTTTGTTGGTTGTCTAGAAATGGACTAAAACCAGGTAACTCAATTCATTCTTAATAAAATTATAGAAAGCCAGAACCATCTGTGTTTGAGCGTGTATCAATTTGCATGTGTGTGTGTATGTACGTGAGCATGTGTATGCATATAAAAGTGTTTGTGTTGTGGACAGGAAGGAAGGAATAGAGAGAGAACAAGCAGATAGAGAGAAAGCAGAATATAAACAATTGCTAATCTGTGTTAATGTGTATATGGGACTTCCTTGTACTTTTGTTATAACTTTCCATACATTTCAAATTATATCCTAATAGAAAATCATGAAAAAGAAAGAAACACAGAAATGTAAATAGCGGGTTTTCCTCTAAGAACAATATTAATATAATGGAATGTTTCTCAAATTACAGTTGAATATAGGGAATATTTTATATTCATCAGTTTTATAATCAATCTTTTACAAAGCTGGTCTTAACCTCCATAACAGATACTGCCCCTATTTCAGGGTAATTATGTAGGTGAGACTTCTTGAAAATGGCACTTCTACCACAGCTGCACCATAATAAATGTGATTCAAAGATTGACTATTTAGGTGCTGTCTGTACATAAAGCCATTATAGAATTTTGTGACATCCCTTCTTGTTATTTGATTTGATAGTAACATTAATAGAAAGGAAACATAGTTTTTTTGACCCTCACAACTTGAAGAAGATTTGACAAGATACACCCCATACGTGGTATAAAGTTTAAATACTATGTTGCTTAAGAATGCCTAATATATTGATGTTCTAGTTCCTCAAAACAGAACTCACAAATTTGTATGGCTCCAGCAGTGATAGTTCAAAAAATTAATATATACTGAGTCTGATTTAAGTGACTGAGTTTATTTTCACTGTGGAATACTTCGTTCTGACATACAGATGTGTTATATCCTGAAATTATTATGCAAGATCAGCAATTGTTTACTATCATATCAAAATTCACTGAAAAGTCTTACAAGTTAAAGTTTTGGTAGAGATGCCAGATGCAATTGGAAATGCTATTAGCAAAATGCTAGAATAACAAATCAGTCTATAGCTCAAAATGTAATTTTACTTGTCACTTAATGCTACCTATCTTTTGAGTTTCATTTGTTTGTACATTTTAGAAACAGAAGTCTGACAATGTTGCCAAGGCTGACCTCTAACTTCTAGGCTCAAGCAATTATCTGCTGCAGCCTCCCAAGTAGCTAGGACTGCAGGCATGAATCACAGCACGCTGCCTTAACGCTGCCTTTCTAACGGGTAGAAGATTAGATAAGTAATAGGTTTTCTATTTTTAAAAATAATTTTCAAGAAAAATATACTTCACAGCTCGATCATGCTTTTTATTTTTAATTTTATTTTTTAATGCAGGTGTCCAGCTCGACAACCTGGGCTATCTATCAGATGCATGTTTTTTATGAATAGAGGTCTGGCAATAAGCCTGTTATAAATATTTTTTTCATATGTCTCTTTTTTAACTTACAGTTTTTATTTCACCTCCTGTTTTACATTTTTATTATTGAAAACCATGAGCATTTTTGCATATAAATAATTGGAATTAAACTGAACCTACTATAAATTATAAATATCCAATTATTTTATAAAAATTTTAATTTGTCCACCATTAGCTCATCTAAATATGTTTGCCTTTATCATTTTCTGCATAAAAAGGCAAAGATGAAAACAGGACTTGTATAGAAAGGGAGCATATATTCTTATAAGAACTTAGGGAATTAGGTCTTTGCCTAGACACCATGGTCTCCTAACTATATCCCTAATCTTCTTGACTGATGCTTCTCCAGTGTAGGAACAACTACATAGATTATAACTAAATCCTATTGCCCCAGCGATATTTTCTTCCTTCCAGAAGAAAACTATCATTCTATGGCTGATTAAATGGAGTGTATTGAAAGGACCAAGCCTCTTCTTGCTGAGATTCCTTTGGAAAAATCATCCCATCTCTATAGCTTCAGCAGAAATACCTGAGATCAGTTATGATCACTGCAGTTCAATTTCTCCCTCACCCAGTGCTTCTTCCTTCAGGTGTTGTTCCTCAGGACATTTCATAATTAAGCCACTTGTACACAAATTTCGTATTTAGTCTGTTTCTGAGAGGCCCAAACTGTGAGGGACAAGAATAACAATTTTGTTAGCATGACTATATTTTAATTGTTAAGAAAAGTTTGCTTTATATTCTGACATTTCTTTAAACCCTTTGTTGTTTAACACAAATGTTTAATTTTTTGTGCAGCAAACATTATGGATATGAGATACATCAGAATGATGTATCGTAAAAGTGCAAGAAGCTGTCTTACAGCAATGGCCGACAAACTTTATTCTTTTCAGAAAAACATTTATGTTTGGAAAAGGAAAAAAGAAAAAAACAGGTTATGGGGCTTTACCTCCAGAATTTTACAAGACAGCCCTTAGTAGTTCCTTTTTTTCTGTTTTAGAGACTGAGTCTCCCTCTGTCACCCACACTGGAGTCAGTGGCCCCCCTTGGTTTACTACAACCTTTGCCTCCTGGGTTCAAGCAATTCTCTTGCCTCAGCCTCCTGAGTAGCTGGGAGTACAGGTATGTGCCACAACACCTAGCAAATTTTTGTATTTTTCGTAGAGATGGGATTTTATCACATTGTCCAGGCTGGTCTTGAACTCCTGGCCTCAGGTGATTGGCCCTCCTCAATCTCCCAAATTGCTGGGACTACAGGTATGAGCCACTGCGCCCAGCTGGAAACATTTATCTTAAGACTTAGCACTCAACATAAATAAATTAAATAAGAAATTGGATTAAATTTTCTACAACATGAAAAACAACAGGATTTTTGGGAAACTCGATAAAAGTAATATCATCAGTAAATCTGACCTCACAAAACATCATACAGATGCTCCTCCATGGGGTTACATCCTTATGAATCCATCTTAAGCTGAAAATATCATTAAGTCAAAAATGAATATAATATGTCTAACCTACTGAGTACCAGCACTTAGCCTAGCCTACCTTAAACATCTTCATTATGAAACTGTTCCTATTAACTTTATAAAATTAGTCAGAGAAAAAGGGAGGAGTGGAAACAAAAACAAACCCAGCTTGCAGCCCATTTAGCACTAATCATTGGGTTCGCTTGCTCGCTGATCAGCTTCCTCATTGTCTGCTGCCTCTTACCTCAGAGTTGCATAGATCCTGTCACAAGATTATGGTTTCCCCTTAACTGCTCTATAGATAACAACGCGAACATTGTTAAAAATGAAGTTTTCCATATAAGATATTCTGTCAGGTCTTGCATACTAGTGAAACCCCTGGAATAAGACTTTTGATACTAGCTGGTCTTCAGGACCCCACACCAGCTGACTCGCCAAAGAATATAGTATCCACATTCTCATTATTTTATCCTCCTTACCCCAACCAATGACCCAAATTTTCCAGTCTCTCAACTTCCATGATCCTTTTTAAAACTCCAGCCCAGAATTCCTCCGGGAGATACATTTGAAGATTCCTCCAATCTCCTCACTCAGCTGCTTTATAATCTTAAAGCTGAAAAAAATCACATTTTTGTTTGTTTGTTTTTTAAGGAAGTATTTGGATAACCTCTTGTAAATAGACCTTTGTGAGTGGGCCAAAGATATAAAGATATTTGCATTTCATATGAATGCTTACCAGTGAGTGACCTTAACAGTGGAGAAATTTTCCAGTCTCTCAACTTCCATGATCCTTTTTAAAACTCCAGCCCAGAATTCCTCCGGGAGATACATTTGAAGTTTCCTCCAATCTCCTCACTCAGCTGCTTTATAATCTTAAAGCTGAAAAAAATCACATTTTTGTTTGTTTGTTTTTTAAGGAAGTATTTGGATAACCTCTTGTAAATAGACCTTTGTGAGTGGGCCAAAGATATAAAGATATTTGCATTTCATATGAATGCTTACCAGTGGGTGACCTTAACAGTGGAGAATTTTAACAGTCAAGCAGATACAATGTCACATTCCATGAACACAAGTCAGCCTTTTTCCCTAGACATCATTGTCATTGCCTAATGAGCTTATGAAAAAAGTGGCCATTGTGGCATGGACAGAAGTTGTGCATGGGATAAACAACAAGAATTCCCACTCACTAAGGTTTGCCTGATTATGGCCACTGCTGAGGACTCAGTCTGCCAACAGAAGAGAAAAACACAAAGCCCCTAATGTGATAGCATTCTTCAGGGTGATGAGCCAGCTACCTAGTGGCAGGTTGATTGCAATGGACTGCTTTCATTATGGAAAAGGCAGCATTTGTCTTCACTGGAATAGATACTTGCTCCGGATATGGATTTTCCTTTCCTGAATGCAATGCTTCTGCCAAAACTTCCATCTGTGAACTTACGAAATGCCTTATCCACTGTAATGCTATTTCACACAGCATTGTTTCTGACAAATGAACTCATTTCACAGACAAAGAAGTATAGCAATGGGCTCATGTTCATGGAAATTACTGTTCTTACGATGTTCTCCATGACCCAGAAGCAACTGTCTTGATAGAACAGTTGAAATGGTCTTCTGAATTTGCAGTTCACGGCACCAGCTAGGTGATAAAACTTTGCAGGGCTAGTGCAATATTCACCAAAAGGCTGTATATGCTCCAAATCAGTGTTTAAAATATAGGACTGTTTCTCCCATAGCCAGGATTTACTGATCAAAGGATTAAGGAGAAAAATAAGAGTATTACCACTCATATTACCCCTAGTTACCAACTGACAAAATTTTTGCTTCCTATTCCAGGATTTTATTTTCAGCTGGCCTAGAGGTCTTAGTTCCAGAGAGAGAAGAACTTCTACAAAGACACGTAACAATAATATCATTGAACTGGAAGTGGCCACCTGGTCTCCTTGCCTCTGAGTCAGTAGACTAAGGAATGGAATTACTGTTTTGGCTTGGGTGATTTATTGGTCCTGACCACTAAGGGAAAACCGGGTTACTATTCCATAACGAAGATTAAAAAGCACATGTCTGGAATACAGGAGATCCTTTAGAGCATTTTTTAATATTACCATGCCCTGTCATTATAGTCAATGGGAAACTATAACAATCCGATCCAGGCAGGATTACAAATGTCCCAGATTCTTTGAGAATAAAGATTTTGGTCACCTTTCCCAGCTAAAGAACTACAACCAGCTGAGGTGCTTGCTGAAGACAAAGGGAATGTTGAATGGGTAATAGGAGAAGACAGTTATAAATACCAGTTATGACAATGCAGCCAGTTAAAAAAACAAAGACTGTAATTGTCATGAATTTGTCCTTCCTTTTTAAACACATTTGTGCCTATATGTATATGTATTAAGCAATTATCTTTGTTTTCTTCCTTCTCTTATATCTTTATCATTTACAAAGCATTTATTGACTTTATAACATTTAAGTATCATTAATTGTACATGATAGTATTTAAGTTATGAGATATCAGAAGAACAATAAACATCAATCAAGACACTATCTTCTCTTCAGGGAAAGGGATTATCATGCTTTTGGTTGCATGAAAGAGAGAGAGTTCATGTTATATAGAACTGTGACCTTGTAATTGTTTTTATTTGGTTAGTAAATATGGTTTAAGAAGATGTGTATATATGGGTGCCAAGCTGATCAGGGGTGGAATTATGATAGTTAATTTTAGGTTTCTACTTGACTGGAATGAGGGACACATAGATGGCTGGTAAACATTGTTTCCAGGTGTGTTTGTAAGGATGTTTCCATAGGAAACTGATGTATGGGTTAGTGGACTAAGAGACGAAGACCAAACCTCAATGCAGGCTGGCACCATACAATTGACTAGGGTCCTTGTTTAGACCAACAGATGAAAGGAGAGGAATGTTCTCTCTCTGTTCTCTTTTTCCTTCCCTTCTGGAGCAGGTAACTTTTTTCCTTCTTCCCTTGGATATCATACTCCAGGTTGTTTGGCTTTTAGACTATGAACTTGTACCAACAGCCTCTCAAAGACTCTCAGACCTTTGGCCTCAGACCAGTGACTGCACCATCGGCTTCTCTGGTGCTGAGTTCTAGACTTGGACTGAGTCACGCTAAGGGATTCTCTGGTTCACCAGTTTACATAGAGCTTATCATGACTCTTTACCACTTCTGTGATTATATAAGCCAAGTCCATAATAATTTCCCCTCTCACATATTTCATGGTTCCTATCTCTCTGGAAAACCCTGACTTGCATAGTAGGAGACCCATCTGTATTAATCCTTCTGTGAGAAAATGTTCTCTTTCTCTTTTTTGTTTTCTAAGACACAGTCCCACTCGATAGCACAACTTACAATGCAATAGAGCAATCACAGCTCGCTGCAGTCTCAACATCCTGGGCTCAAGCAATCTTCCCACCTCAGCCACCTGTGTAGCGGGACTACTACTTTTTTTTTTTTTTTTTTTAATATTTTGTAGAAGTGAGATCTTGCTATGTTTCCCAGACTGTTCTTGAATTCCTGGACACAAGCGAATCTCCCCAGTTCTTCTGACTTCATCACAAGAATATGAACATATTTCTTCAAATGTTTATAATATTAAAAAACAAACAGTAGAGTATGAGAGTGGAATTTAGTTTGAAACTTGGACATAGAATGTTCATTAGAAAATGACTTATTAACAAAAGAACAATAGGCATAATGTTTAATCAATAATTTGTGTAGCTGACTGAGTTCAATATGTATACAATTTATTTTAAATGATTTGTATAAACACAAATATATTTTTTAAGAAACAGAATTGAATTTCTCATATCCATTTCAGAATTTCCATTTAAAATTTAATTGGTATGTATTTTGTTATATACATTGTTTTTAAACGTATTTAAAAATGCCTATATAAGTGCATGTATTTATACTTATTAAGAAAGAAAATTCTACAAATTGCAGACTGCTGTATGTCATTTCAGGTTTCTTTAAAACAAGCAAGAAGAGATTAGGAGGCTATTTTTAGCCTTCTTAAAATAAATTCCAAAAATTTTATATATGCCAAAAAAACTAAGTTTTATGAGCAAAGGAGAAATAAAATATTTCCCATACAAGCAAGCACTAGAATTTTGTATCACTAGACCAGCCTTACAAGAGACCTTCAAGGGAATTGTAAACATAGAAACAAAAGAGTAATACCTGCTCCCAGAAAAACACGCTTAAGTATATATCCCATAGCCCACACACCATGTAAAGCATCACACAATAGAAACGGCAAAGTAACAAGATAACAATTTCACACTATTCCTCCCAAGTAGCTGGGATTACAGGCACAAGCCACCATGCCGGATATATTTTTTTTTTTTTTTTGTATTTTAGTAGAGACGGGGTTTCACCATGTTGGTCAGGATGGTCTCGATCCCTTGACCTCGTGATTCTCCCATCTCAGCCTCCCAAAGTGCCGGGATTATAGGCATGAGAACTGTGCCCGGCCTGGCCTTTTTAACAATACTGATTCTTCCAATTCACAAGCATGGAATGCTTTTTCATATGCTTGTGGTGCCTATGATTTCTTTTGTCAGTATGTTCTATTTCTTGCAGAGATCGCTCACCCCCTTGGTTAGATGTATTCCAAATATTTTTTTTTTTTTATTTCTGGTTACTGTAAATGGCATTGTATTCTTGATTTAGTTCTCAGCTGGAACATTATTTGTGGATAGAAATGCTAGTGATTTTTATGGATTGATTTCATATCCTGAAACTTTACTAAAGTTGTTATCCATTTCTGGCAAATTATTCAGGTCTCTCTAAGTATAGTATCTTATCATCCATGAAGACAGAGAGTTTGACTTACTTTTCTATTGGGATACCATATATTTCTTTCCCTTGCCTGATTGCTCTGTCTAGGACTTCCAGCAATATGAGAGTAAGCATCCTTGTCTTGTTCC